>NC_081181.1:207314687-207408613 GCF_029867415.1 Vicia villosa
GGACTTAAAACTGAAGTCAATTCTCTGGCCAAAACCCCTACCATATCATGGTTGCTTGCATCCATTTCTTGTCGAAATGCTGCTTGGTTATTTGTGGTAAAGTGAGGCATCTGGGTAGAGAAACCAGTGTTATGTGCACTTCGACCCACTGAACTAACATTTGGTGAAAATGTCGCATTGTTAGTTGGGGCATATATAGGTCCTGCCCTGTTAGAACAAGATTTGTTCTAATCAATTATCTTAGTTTTGATGATAACAAATAATATGAATTTTGCTTAAGATAATATGGTACTCTAATCCAATGCAATTTCCTTTTCAGGAAATATATAAAGAGTATGCATAATTCAGCGCTCAGAAGCTTTGTCTCAAAGGGTTCAGCATGCAACATCAGAACATGGTCTGGCAAGACATCAGAAGATGGTCGAAGCAGAATCAGAACATGGGTCTATGGAAGCATCAGAAGAACATGAGATCAGAAGCACTGAAGTTCTGATGGTATCACGCTCAGAAGCACTTCAAGGTCAGAAGATCAGAAGATGCTTTGCACCAAGCTGTTTGACTCTGATGATATTCAAACGTTGTATTCACAAACATCAGATCAGAAGGAAGTACATGTGGCAGGCTACGCTGACTGACAAAAGGAACGTTAGAAGCTATTAAAGGCAACGTCAGTAGGCACAGCGTGAACAAGGCTCGAGGTAGTTGACAAAAGCGTATAACATTAAATGCGATGCTGTACGGAACACGCAAAGCATTAAATGCACTCAACGGTCATCTTCTCCAACGCCTATAAATATGAAGTTCTGATGAGAAGCAAGGTTAACGATTCTGAACAAAACAACTCATATTAACTTGCTGAAACTCTGTTCTATTCAAAGCTCAGAATCTTCATCTTCATCAAAGCTCACTACATTGCTGTTGTAATATATTAGTGAGATTAAGCTTAAACGTTAAGAGAAATATCACAGTTTGTGATTATAGCTTTTAAGAAGCAATTGTAATACTCTTAGAATTGATTACATTAAGTTGTAAGGAACTAGAGTGATCGTGTGGATCAGAATACTCTAGGAAGTCTTAGAGGTTATCTAAGCAGGTTGTAACTAGAGTGATCGTGTGGATCAGAATACTCTAGAAAGTCTTAGAGGGTATCTAAGCAGTTGTTCCTGGAGTGATCAGTGTGTGATCAGAAGACTCTGGAAGACTTAGTTGCTGACTAAGTGGAGAACCATTGTAATCCGTGCGATTAGTGGATTAAATCCTCAGTTGAGGTAAATCATCTCTGCGGGGGTGGACTGGAGTAGTTTAGTTAACAACGAACCAGGATAAAAATAACTGTGCAATTTATTTTTATCGGTCAAGTTTTTAAAGCTACACTTATTCAAACCCCCCCCCTTTCTAAGTGTTTTTCTATCCTTCAATTGGTATCAGAGCGCCGGTTCTAAGGTGCAAGCACTTAACCGTGTTTAGAAAAGATTCAGGAAGAGAAAAACGCTTCAGTAAAAGATGGCTGATGAAACTGCAAAGTCTACATCTACATCTGGCTCTGCTGAGCAACACAACGGTAACAATGGTTATACTAGACCGCCGGTATTTGATGGTGAAAACTTTGAATACTGGAAAGATAAACTGGAAAGTTACTTTCTTAGTCTAGATGGTGATCTATGGGATCTTCTGATGGATGGTTACAAACATCCGGTAAATGCCAGTGGCGTAAAGCTGACAAGGCAAGAAATGAGCGATGATCAGAAGAAGCTTTTCAGGAATCATCATAAATGCAGAACTGTTTTGCTGAATGCTATCTCTCATGCTGAGTATGAGAAGATATCTAACAGGGAAACGGCCTATAACATATATGAGTCCTTGAAAATGACTCATGAAGGAAATGCTCAAGTCAAGGAGACTAAAGCTCTTGCTCTAATCCAGAAATATGAAGCCTTCAAGATGGAGGATGATGAAGACATTGAAAAGATGTTTTCAAGATTTCAAACTCTTACTGCTGGATTGAGAGTTCTTGACAAGGGATACACCAAGGCTGATCACGTAAAGAAGATCATCAGAAGCTTACCCAGAAGATGGGGTCCTATGGTGACTGCATTTAAGATTGCGAAGAATCTAAATGAAGTCTCTTTGGAAGAGCTGATCAGTGCCCTGAGGAGTCATGAAATTGAACTGGATGCAAACGAGCCTCAAAAGAAAGGTAAGTCTATTGCATTAAAATCCAATATCAAGAAATGCACTAACGCTTTTCAGGCTAGAGAAGAAGATCCTGAAGAATCAGAATCTGAAGAAGAAGATGAACTGTCCTTGATCTCCAGAAGGCTAAATCAACTCTGGAAGAACAAGCAAAGGAAGTTCAGAGGCGTCAGAAGTTCAAAGAAATTTGAACGTGGAGAATCTTCTGATGACAGAAGATTTGACAAGAAGAAGATCATGTGCTATGAATGCAATGAGCCTGGACACTTCAAGAATGAATGTCCAAAACTTCAGAAGGAAAATCCCAAGAAGAAGTTTCATAAGAAGAAAGGTCTTATGGCAACCTGGGATGAGTCAGAAGATGATTCAGACTCTGAAGATGAGCAGGCTAACTGTGCGCTGATGGCGACAGAAGATGACGGATCAGAATCTACATCAGAATCAGATTCTGAAGAGGTATTTTCTGAACTTACTAGAGATGAGTTAGTTTCCAGTCTAACAGAACTTCTGGAATTCAAGTCTCAGATTAGTCTCAAATACAAAAAGCTGAAAAAGCTATTTGAATTTGAAACAAAGAAGCTTGAGTTGGAGAATTCTGAATTAAAAGAAAAACTTTTAAAATCATCCAATAATGTTGGATCTCCTTCTGATTCAGAAAAATCCACTCCTAGTCTAAACCATATTCTGAAAGAATATGATTTAAGTTTCAGGAAGTTCTTATCTAGAAGTATTGGCAGAAGTCAGCTAGCTTCTATGATATATGCTGTGTCTGGAAACAAAAGAGTCGGCATTGGTTTTGAGGGTGAAACCCCATACAAACTTGAACCTGTTGATGAGATGAAAATCACATACAAGCCATTGTATGATCAGTTCAAGTATGGCCACTCCCATGATATTAGGCACACTTCACATGCTCAAAGTTTTCACATAACACACACCAAAAAGCATGTGACACAACCTAGAAAATATCATGAAACTCATATTAAGAATTATCATGCTGTTCCTCCTTCTGCTTACAATGTTAAACCTAAGTTCAATCAGAACTTGAGGAGAACTAACAAGAAAGGACCCAAGAAGATGTGGGTACCAAAGAAAAAGACTATTTCTTTTGCAGATTCTCTTGGCGACAAAGAAGATAAAAGTCAACATGTCATGTCACCTGGACTCAAGTTGGTCTCAACACTTGAAGGGAAGAAGGACTGTCTTCCAAGTTCTGGTACTTAAATCTGTTGAAGAAACTATGTTTGTAGGAGATCAGAAAAGAAAGTTTATTAGTCTTGGAACCATCTGTTTTGTTTGTTTCTAAAGCAATGGTGTTTCGTTCTTGATTATTCTGAATGCTCTAAATGCTACAGAATATACAATATTGAAACATGATTGTAGAAGAATCAATCAATATCTGGTTTGATGATAAACTTGGTTTCGATGAAACAAAGCAGCTTAAGAATTTCTGCAGATACAGTTTTGTCTTATCAGAAGCTGCAGAACAAAGAAGTGAATCTCCAGAAGCTATGTATATCAGAAATAATGGATCAGAAGATCATTCAGATTTACATCAGCACACTTCAGAAGGAGTGTTTCCAGAAGAGAAACTTGATCAATTCAGAAGCAGTGATCGGAATCAGAAGGCGTAAAGCCTATTGAATATTTCACACCTGTCATCCATTATCTGATGATGAACACGTGTCTCTACGGTCAGTACGAAGCGTGCAGTTGAAAAGACGCCGACCTAGGTAACTGTATTAAATCATTTCATTTACCATGCTATCTCTCCTAATGTCATTTCTCATTTAATGCAAAATGATTTAATTATTTTCAAATCTTTTAAATAGCCCGCTTCAACTTCATTCTTTTCTCTTTCTCTCTATTTTGTTCTACATTTTTTTTCGCTGCATTTTTTTTAAACCCTAGTCTTTGTTCTGATCTTACGGCATAATCATCATGAACTCTTCCTCTTGTTCATCTTCCTCAAAAGAAAAACTTACTTCTTCACAAATCCTTCTACGAAATTATGAATATGCTCCTTTGAAAACTTGCTTGATACCCACGAAGGACTTGGAGGTTTTATGTGAAACTGCTGTGGACTTAAACAATCTTAAAGCGAATGGCTTTAAGTGTGATGCAAGAATCCTTGAGCAAGGATGGTCCAAGTACCTTAATAGATTGGTTGGTCCAATTTATCCTGATCTTGTGAAGGATTTCTGGGTACATGCAACGGTTACCCCAACGGCCATCATTTCATTCGTGCTAGGGCATGAAGTGGTTATCTCTGAAAAATTGATCAGGAAGCTATACAATCTGAATGATGAAGAAGGTTGGTCTGGTTTTCGACATGCATCTGTTGATTGGTCGATAGTTGAAAAACAAATCTCTCAGTCTTCTGGGATTGACTCGAATAACACAGGCACCTTGAGGCCATTTTATAGAGTATGGGCTGAGATTATTCTGGGTTCTCTTCACCACAGAAAAAGGATGCTCTCCTCTTCTTACATCAGTACAGATCACAAGCACACTCTTTTCTGCATTGGCAAAAAGACTGAGATCAACATTTCTTATATTCTGTTTGAGAATTTGAAGACTTCAATCTTTGAGTCAAGAGAAGAGGAAAGGGCGAAGTACCCTCATCTTTCAAGAACGACTATTCCGTTTGGAAGAATGATTTCAGACATTCTTATTGAAAGCAAAGTGCTGGACTCCATCAGAAAACTCAATGCATCCCATTTGCTTGGAGTAGTTCAAGGTCCCATTTTCAATGGTGTGGATTTGTTCAGATTAGAACTCATTCAAAATGTACCTTCTGTGTGCTCAAGCTTTCCTGACATTCTCTCAAGAAGAGTTGCTGTTGAAGGTTTTGCCTCCTTGTTTCAAGAAGAACTGCATCAGGTTGTCAAGTCTTACCTGGAAGATTGTGTTAGGAAGCAATCAGATATTGATACTGCTTGGATCCGTGGCAGAGTACTTCCGTCCAAGGCTGACCTTTTGAAGAAGGATCAGAAGGAACAAAAGGCTAGGTTTAAAAGAAAAGCCCGAGAAGATGAGGCTAAGGAAGCCAAGAAGTTGAGAGTCACCTTTGATCCTGACAAGGTGGACTCTGAAGAACGAAGGGAGAAAAGGATTAGAGATTCCTTTCGCAGAACCAGATCTTCTTCTTCTGTGCAAATCTCCAGGCAGGTTTTTACTCCACCTCCCTCTGTCCCTAAACCATCCTTCCAATCACCTCCATCTGAACCAAAAATAAACTTCACCTTACCAAATCCTTCTCCATCAACCTCCTCCTCTCCCATTCTAAATCCCACTCCTCTAAATATTCTTCCCCCAACTCCTTCTGATAGGACTTTCTCACCAATTCCCTTTACAAATAATCCATCCTCATCAATCATTCTCTCAGTTATTCCCTCCTCCTCATCCACCGCACCTCCACCTTCTGTATCCCATCCCTTACCTACCAGAAAATCAAAACCCTTTTGTCCTCTCTACCCGGACTACAAATTCACCCTCAATCCGCCTGAACCTGAACTCTCTACCTACCTGGAACTTTTCAGATATGAGGTAATCAATGGCTTAGACCTTCTGAAGGAAGCCTTCCTAAATGGTCTGAATGATGTTTCTACAAGAAATATCTGGAAAAGATTTCGCAAGGTGTTTCAAGAAGAAGCAATGGGAGTACAGAAAAGACTAGTGGCTGCTGCCCCACGGCCTCGTGGAATTCTGAGGAATTATGAAGACTTCTGGTTTGCTAGTCTCAAAGGAAGACATCTGTTGGAAGAGAAGCCCTTCTTGGATGAGATGGAACAATTAAGACTGGCTGCTGAAATGGAAGCAAATCCATGCAGGGATATTGTTATCTTTATTCCTGATTATCCTGTTCTGCTCGGAGACTTCAAGACTCTCTTTAACTATCTGAGGGAACACCCTTCTGAGAAAGACCCAAGCTTGGTCATTCCAGAAGTTGTTGACCCACCAGAAGTTGAAGGTCCTTCTTGAAGGATAGAAAAACACTTAGAAAGGGGGGGGATTGAATAAGTGTGACTTTAAAAACTTGGGCGATAAAAATAAATTGCACAATTATTTTTATCTTGGTTCACTGTTAACGAAGCTACTCCAGTCCACCCCCGCAGAGATGATTTACCTCAACTGAGGATTTAATCCACTAATCGCACGGATTACAATGGTTTTCCACTTAGCCGCAACTAAGTCTTCCAGAGTCTTCTGATCACAACCTGATCACTCCAGGAACAACTGCTTAGTTCACTCCTAAGACTTTTTCTAGAGTCTACTGATCAACACGATCACTCTAGGCTTAGTTCACTCCTAAGACTTTCTGCTCAGCCAACTGCCAAGACTTCCTGCTCAGCCAACTGCTAAGACTTCCTAGAGTATACTGATCAACTGATCACTCTAGTTCCTTACAACTTAATGTAATCTATTCAAGAGTTTACAAATGCTTCTTAAAAGCGATAATCACAACTGTGATATTTCTCTTACAGTTTAAGCTTAATCTCACTAAGATATTACAACAGCAATGTAGTGAGCTTTGATGAAGATGAAGATTCTGAGTTTTGATTTGAACAGCGTTTCAGCAAGTTAATTTGAATTGTATTGGTGCGAAATCGTTAACCTTGCTTCTCATCAGAACTTCATATTTATAGGCGTTGAGAAGATGACCGTTGGGTGCATTTAATGCTTTGCGTGTTCCGTACAGCTTTGCATTTAATGTTATACGCTTTTGTCAACTACCTCGAGCCTTGTTCACGCTGTGTCTACTGACGTAGCCTTTAGTAGCTTTAACGTTCCTTTTGTCAGTCAGCGTAGTCTGCCACGTGTACTTCCTTCTGATCTGATGTTTGTGAATACGACGTTTGAATATCATCAGAGTCAAACAGCTTGGTGCACAGCATCTTCTGATCTTCTGACCTTGAAGTGCTTCTGAGCGTGATACCATCTTCTGATCTTCAGTGCTTCTGATCTCATGTTCTTCTGATGCTTCCATAGACCCATGTTCTGATTCTGCTTCGACCATCTTCTGATGTCTTGCCAGACCATGTTCTGATGTTGCATGCTGAACCATTTGAGACACATCTTCTGAGCGCTGAATTATGCGTACTCTTTATATATTTCCTGAAAGGGAAATTGCATTGGATTAGAGTACCATATTATCTTAAGCAAAATTCATATTATTGTTATCATCAAAACTAAGATAATTGATAAGAACAAATCTTGTTCTAACAATCTCCCCCTTTTTGATGATGACAAAAACATATATAAATGATATGAATTTGCGATCAGAAAGAGTAGACGGCAAAAGACAAATTACACAGCTATAGCATAAGCATATGAATATGTCTCCCCCTGAGATTAACAATCTCCCCCTGAGATAAATAATCTCCCCCTGAAATAAATACTCGAAGAACTTTGATAAAAGACTTCCCTGATTATTTCGGTAGAGACGATCATATAAGCTTCTGCCTTTAGAGAATTCATAGCTTCTGACTTCTGCTTCCATTGGACAGCTTCAGAACTTGAATTTCTTTAGATCTTCAGAACATTCACAGCTTCTGATTTCTGCTTCCATTCAGGACAGCTTCAGAACTTTGAATTTTCTGGATCTTCTAGAACATTCACATCTTCTGATTTCTGCTTCCCTCGGATAGCTTCAGAACTTTGAATGTCTACCAACATCACTTCATGCTAGATTTGTATCAGAACATTGTTGAATGTACCAGAGCATCATCAGAGCATCTCTACATCCTGAAATGTTACAGAACAAAAACTAAACGACAAAAGTCAGCATGAACGAGTTAGAACATAAAATGTATATTCAAATACATGATATGTATCAGAGCCAAATGTATCAGAGCATTTAGGCTAAAAACATGTATCAGAGCAAATAATGTATCAGAGCCATAACATTATATGTATCAGGGCAAATAGAATTTTGTCAGAACAGGATAGACAATGATATTCAAATTCTATTATCAGTGCTTCTGATTCATTCTTCTTTCTTGCTTCTGATCTCTGAAGCTTGATAGCACTCAGCTTGCTTCGGTTTCCATGGTTTTGCTTCTAGTGTTTGCTTCTGAAGATTCACTTCACTTCTTTGTACCTGCAAAACACTTAAACCATATAGAACTTGCAGTTCTTGTTAGTGAATGTGTGGGAGCCTTTACCCAGCAACTGATAGATTTAATCAAATCATTTATCATTTATCTTCTCCCCCTTTTTGTCATAACATCAAAAAGAATATAAAAAAAATTCAGATGTATAAAACGGAACACATGGGGGAAGAAGATGATTTCATTAAGGTTCAACCAATGGGTACAAAAGTACAGGATGAAAAGATCAGATGCACAGAAACAAAACAGATGCAAAGAAAAGAAAGAAACACCACAGACTCAATCTAAGATGGCCCTAGTCTTGATAAGATCTTGGCCAGCATCTCTTTAACATCGTTGTTGTGTCCTTCTTGCCTTTCAATGAAAGCATCATACTTGTCATTGAGTGAGCTTTGCTCATCCTGTCTTCTCTGAATCGCTTCTAGAGTCTTTGCAAGACGAGAAGGTTCATCAGAGAAAGCTTCACCGCTTTCAACCACAGGAATGACAACATGATCTGCAGCTTCCATAGAAGTATCATTTGCTGGGATGTCCTCAACAGGGTCTGATTTAGCAACATGATCTTCAGCATCTGCTTCTTGCATAGAAGCATCTCCATATTCTGCAGCAGGAATTTCCGAGTCGCCATTCTCAAGTGCCTGAAGAATGGCAGCTAGATTCCTTGGAGCAGAGGGACCTTCAACTTCTGGTGGGTCAACAACTTCTGGAATGACCAAGCTAGGGTCTTTCTTAGAAGGGTTTTCCCTCAGAAAGTCAAATAAGGTCTTGAAGTCTCCAAGCAGAACAGGATACTCAGGAATCCAGATAACCATGTCCCTGCATGGGTTTGCTTCCATTGCAGCAGCCAGTCTCAACTGTTCCAATTCATCCACAAAGGGCTTCTCTTCCAACAGATATCTGCCTCTGAGACGAGCAAACCAGAAGTCTTCGTAATTCCTCAGAATTCCACGAGGCCGTGGGGCAGCAGCTACACAGGCTTCCTGAAGTTCTAAAAACAGAGCATCTGACTCTCTGCGAAAGATCCTCCAGAAGTTCCGCATAGCAACATCATTCAATTCAGAACCTTCAGCCAGTCTGAGAGTATCAAAAATACTTCTGAGATTCCTCTTTATGTTTTCAAAAACTACACCAATAGGATATACAGGGCGGGATTTTATTTGGGTTTTTGAAAAAACAGGTTTGGAAGTGAAGTACGGATGAGGTTCTCTATCCAACCTATAAGAAGATTCTGCTTCAGTATCAGAATCTAACACTACCACTTCAGCTTCAGGACGAGGCTTGGGAGTGTAGTTGCAATCACGGAGCAGCTGCTCATGTGATGCAGAGGTTGGAAAAGGAGAATCACAAGGATTGTTTTGAGAGGTGGAGGGAGTATGTTCAAGAGTGGCGTTGAGAGAAGGTTGAGATGGAAAGAGAGTTTGAAGGGGTTGTATATCCAGAACAGGATCTATGGTAGGTGGAGAGGAAGGAATGGTTAAAGGAGAAGATGGAGGTGTAAGAACATGGACATAAACAGGTGATTCTGATGAGGCTTTTTCTGGTTCAGGTGTAGGGACAATCTCTATTGGTGCAGCTTCTGAACAACAAACAGGAACAGACTTTGGTTCAGAAATGCATATACCTTTGGAACCCCTCAGAAAAGCTTTGGCCACATCCTCAGTCTTTTTCTGCTTCTTATTCTTCGGCTCTACAATAACCTTTGCTTTGCCGCTAGCAATTTCTTTCCTTCTGACATAAGCCAGAACTTCTGGTTGATTCTCAGCCTCTTGAGCAGCACTTTCTTCATCTGAGCTTTGAATAATCATCTTCCTTTTTCTGATTTTCTTCTTCTCAACAACATCAACAACTTCAGCATTGTTATTTGACTTCTTCTTCTTTTTCTCAGCTTCCTTCTTTTTCTTCTCAAAATCAGCAGAGACAGCCTTAACAGCCTTAGCAATCACCTTCATAGAAACCTCTTGTTTAGAGACAGCAGAAGGATAATCATGCTTTCTTTTAGTCCTTTCTTCCCTCTTGCGATTTACTTTGAAAGGGGCACCTTTGTCTTGATCTTTAAAACTCTTGTTCTCTTCAAGAGATTTCAGATAAACAGTTTTGACTTCAGGTACCTCACTATTGAAGAAGGTTTCAAAGTCAGCCAGAACTGGTTCTCTTATGGTTCTTGTTCCAGCTAGAGGTTCAGGAACTTTGAGAAAAGTGTCAATGATTTTCATCTTCTTTAAAGAGAAGGCATTCAGACAAGCTCCAATGGTGACAGCAAGATCTTTGATAATACCTTCAGACTCCAGACTTTCAACAATCTTGGAATGTACCAGAAGGTTTGTAATAATCCTACCAAAAGGAATGGTTGTTCCAGCATTTTCTTTTCTGAAAGCATTCCTGGAATCCTTTACTGCCTTCCACATATGGTTGAAAATAATGTAAATCGCATCAACCTTCTTCTGAGTGGCAATGCAATAAAGAATATACCTTTGATCATTACTGATGAAGTCCGAGGCATGAGTTGATTTCCTATGGTAGAAACACCCGAGAAGGATCTTTGTCCAGATTCTGTAGATATCTTTCAAATTCTTAACATGTGTAGTTTTCTTGACATTTGAATTGAGAGTGGATAGAATATCTTCCACATCTTCTCTTTGATCAGACTCAAAAGCCCCTTCAGGATTTTTCAGATCAAACATCACTCTTAGGATGTTTTCAGTAACAACGACTGACTTTCCATGGACGAAGGAGAGTATAGCTTTTGGTGCAACCACAGCATGTACCCAGAACTCTTTGACAAGATCCGGATAAACAGGGCCAACGAACTCAGCAAACAATGAGGTCCATCCTTGAAAGATGATGTCTTCTTTAAGATGAAATTGATTTTCTTCAAGGTTATCAAAGTCGACCATGAGTTCACACAAAACTTCCAATTTATCTTTGGGAATGGAGCATGCAACAACAGGGGTGAGTTCCTGGTGTGTTTCTTCGTGCATATGAAGAAGAGTAGATGAACCAGCAAAATGAGATGAAGAAGCAGCCATTGAACAGAATGAGCGAAAACGAGCAAGAGAAGCGAACTGGGTTTTCGATTAGGGTTTTTAGAAAACGGCTAAGAACTTTTCAAACGGGAGAAAGCAAGGAGAGAGAAACAAGGGAGCGAAAAAGATGTAAGATATGATTTGAAAAGAATATATAGAGACGGATTTAAAAAAAAATAAGAAATATAAATTGAACAGTTCCAGAATCAAAGGAAATCAATTTTATTAAATGATGAGTGACGTGAGGAGAGAGAACGTGGTAAATGAAATGATTTAAAACAGTTACCTAGGTCGGCGTCTTTTCAACTGCACGCTTTGTACAAACCGTACAGACACGTGTTCATCATCAGATAATAGATGACAGCTGTATTAAGAATAGACTTTACGCCTTCAGATTCTGATCACTGCTTCTGAGTTGATCAAGATTCTCTTCTGGAAATACTCCTTCTGAAGTGTGCTGATATAGGTCTGAATGATCTTCTGATCCATCACTTCTGATGTACACAGCTTCTGGAGGTTTACTTCATTGTTCTGCAGCTTCTGATAAGTCAAAACTGTATCTGTAGAAATTCTTAAGCTCTTTGTTTCATCAGAAACAAGTTTATCATCAAAACAGATGTTTATTGATTTGTCCACAATCAATGTTTCAATGTTGTATATTCTGTAGCATTTTAGAGCATTCAGAATAATCAAGAAAGAAACATCAAAGCCTTTAGAGGCAAACATCATAGATGATTTCAAGACTAGTAAGCTTCTTTTCTGAATTCCTACAAACATAGTTTCTTTAACAGATTTAAGAACCAGAACTTGAAAGACAATCTTTCTTCCCTTCAAGTGTTGAGACCAACTTGAATCCAGGTGTCAAGTCATGTTGAATGTTGTCTTCTTTGTTATCAAGAGAATCTGCAAAAGAAATAATCTTTTTCTTTGGTACCCACATCTTCTTGGGTCCTTTCTTGTTAGATTTTCTCAAGTTCTGTTTGAACTTGGATTTAGCATTGTAAGCAATAGGAGAAACAGCATGATAATTCTTAATGTGAGTTTCATGATATTTCCTAGGTTGTGTCACATGCTTCTTAGTGTGTGTAATGTGAAAACTTTGTGCATGTGAAGTGTGCCTAATATCATGTGAGTGGCCATACTTGAACTGATCATACAATGGCTTGTATGTAATTTTCATTTCATCAACAGGTTCAAGTTTGTATGGGGTTTCACCCTCATAACCAATGCCTACTCTTTTGTTTCCAGACACAGCATATATCATAGAAGCTAGCTGACTTCTGCCAATACTTCTAGATAAGAACTTCCTGAAACTTAAATCATATTCTTTCAGAATATGGTTCAGACTAGGAGTGGATTTTTCTGAATTAGAAGGAGATCCAACATCATTGGATAATTTTAAAAGTTTATCTTTCAATTCAGAATTCTCCAACTCAAGCTTCTTTGTTTCAAATTCAAATTGCTTTTTCAGCTTTTTGTATTTGAGACTAATCTGAGACTTGAGTTCCAGAAGTTCAGTTAGACCGGAAACTAACTCATCTCTAGTAAGTTCAGAAAATACCTCTTCAGAATCTGATTCTGATGTAGATTCTGATCCGTCATCTTCTGTCGCCATCAGCGCACAGTTGGCCTGCTCATCTTCTGAATCATCTTCTGACTCATCCCAGGTTGCCATAAGACCTTTCTTCTTATGAAACTTTTTCTTGGGACTTTCCTTCTGAAGATTTGGACATTCATTCTTGTAGTGTCCAGGCTCATTGCATTCATAGCACATGACCTTCTTCTTGTCAAATCTTCTTTCATCAGAAGATTCTCCACGTTCAAATTTCCTTGAACTTCTGAAGCCTCTGAACTTCCTTTGCTTGCTCTTCCAGAGTTGATTTACCCTTCTGGAAATCATGGACAGTTCATCTTCTTCTTCAGATTCTGATTCTTCAGGATCTTCTTCTTTGGCCTGAAAAGCGTTAGTGCATTTCTTGATATTAGATTTTAATGCAATAGACTTACCTTTCTTTTGAGGCTCATTTGCGTCCAGCTCAATCTCATGACTTCTCAAGGCACTGATAAGCTCTTCCAGAGAAACTTCATTCAGATTCTTCGCAATCTTGAATGCAGTCACCATAGGACCCCATCTTCTGGGTAAGCTTCTGATGATCTTCTTTACATGATCCGCCTTGGTGTATCCCTTGTCAAGAACTCTCAATCCAGCAGTAAGAGTTTGAAATCTTGAAAACATCTTTTCAATGTCTTCATCATCCTCCATCTTGAAGGCTTCATACTTCTGGATTAAGGCTAGAGCTTTAGTCTCCTTGACTTGAGCATTTCCTTCATGAGTCATTTTCAAGGACTCATATATGTCATAGGCCGTTTCCCTGTTAGATATCTTCTCATACTCAGCATGAGAGATAGCATTCAGCAAAACAGTTCTACATTTATGATGATTCCTGAAAAGCTTCTTTTGATCATCATTCATTTCTTGCCTTGACAGCTTCACGCCTCTGGCATTTACAGGATGTTTGTAACCATCCATCAGAAGATCCCATAGATCACCATCTAGACCCAGAAAGTAACTTTCCAGTTTATCTTTCCAGTATTCAAAGTTTTCACCATCAAATACCGGCGGTCTAGTATAACCATTGTTACCGTTGTATTGCTCAGCAGAGCCAGATGTAGATGCAGGTGTAGGTGTAGTCCTTTCACTTTCATCAACCATCTTTTAAATGAAGCGTTTTTCTCTTCCTGAATCTTTTCTAAACACGGTTAAGTGCTTGCACCTTAGAACCGGCGCTCTGATGCCAATTGAAGGATAGAAAAACACTTAGAAAGGGGGGGGATTGAATAAGTGTGACTTTAAAAACTTGGGCGATAAAAATAAATTGCACAATTATTTTTATCCTGGTTCACTGTTAACGAAGCTACTCCAGTCCACCCCCGCAGAGATGATTTACCTCAACTGAGGATTTAATCCACTAATCGCACGGATTACAATGGTTTTCCACTTAGCCGCAACTAAGTCTTCCAGAGTCTTCTGATCACAACCTGATCACTCCAGGAACAACTGCTTAGTTCACTCCTAAGACTTTTTCTAGAGTCTACTGATCAACACGATCACTCTAGGCTTAGTTCACTCCTAAGACTTTCTGCTCAGCCAACTGCCAAGACTTCCTGCTCAGCCAACTGCTAAGACTTCCTAGAGTATACTGATCAACTGATCACTCTAGTTCCTTACAACTTAATGTAATCTATTCAAGAGTTTACAAATGCTTCTTAAAAGCGATAATCACAACTGTGATATTTCTCTTACAGTTTAAGCTTAATCTCACTAAGATATTACAACAGCAATGTAGTGAGCTTTGATGAAGATGAAGATTCTGAGTTTTGATTTGAACAGCGTTTCAGCAAGTTAATTTGAATTGTATTGGTGCGAAATCGTTAACCTTGCTTCTCATCAGAACTTCATATTTATAGGCGTTGAGAAGATGACCGTTGGGTGCATTTAATGCTTTGCGTGTTCCGTACAGCTTTGCATTTAATGTTATACGCTTTTGTCAACTACCTCGAGCCTTGTTCACGCTGTGTCTACTGACGTAGCCTTTAGTAGCTTTAACGTTCCTTTTGTCAGTCAGCGTAGTCTGCCACGTGTACTTCCTTCTGATCTGATGTTTGTGAATACGACGTTTGAATATCATCAGAGTCAAACAGCTTGGTGCACAGCATCTTCTGATCTTCTGACCTTGAAGTGCTTCTGAGCGTGATACCATCTTCTGATCTTCAGTGCTTCTGATCTCATGTTCTTCTGATGCTTCCATAGACCCATGTTCTGATTCTGCTTCGACCATCTTCTGATGTCTTGCCAGACCATGTTCTGATGTTGCATGCTGAACCATTTGAGACACATCTTCTGAGCGCTGAATTATGCGTACTCTTTATATATTTCCTGAAAGGGAAATTGCATTGGATTAGAGTACCATATTATCTTAAGCAAAATTCATATTATTGTTATCATCAAAACTAAGATAATTGATAAGAACAAATCTTGTTCTAACACTTCTGCTCCCAGAAATCTAGCTGCCATTCTTCAGGCACTTGAGAATGGAGACTCGGAAATTCTTGCTGCAGAATATGGAGATGCTTCTATGCAAGAAGCAGATGTTGAAGATCATGTTGCTGAATCAGATCCTGTTGAGGAAATCCCTGCAAATGATCTATCCATGGAAGCTACAGATCAAGTTGCTATTCCTGTGGTTGAAAGCGGTGAAGCTTCTTCTGATGAATCTTCTCGTCTTGCAAGGACTCTGGAAGAAATTCAGAAGAGACAGGATGAGCAAAGCTCACTCAATGCTGAGTTTAGAGCTTTCATGGTGAGGCAAGATGGACACAACAATGAGGTTCAAGAGATGCTGGCCAAGATCCTGTCAAGGCTAGGGCCGTCTTAGATTGAGTCTGTGTTGTTTCTTTCTTTTCGTTGCATCTGTTTTTTTTGTGCATCTGATCTTACTTATCTTCATGTACTTCTGTACCTGATGTTTGAACTTCAATGAAATCATCTTCTTCCTCCGTGTGTTTCTTTTTGTTTGTCTCTGAATCTTTTCTGCTTTTTGATGATATGACAAAAAGGGGGAGAAATATGTGATAAATGATCTGATTAATATTATCAGTTACCGAGTAAAAAGACCCCACATTTACTAACAGAAGCTGCAAGCTTCATATGTTTTTAAGTTGTGTTGTTGCAGGAATCATTCAAGACCAACATGAGGAGCAACAAGATGAATCAAGTTCTTGGATTCTTGAAGCAAGCTGAGTGCTATGAAGCTTCAGAATCAGAAGCAAGAAGAAATGATCAGAGATAGCTCTTGGATTCTTGAAGCAAGCTGAGTGCTAGGAAACTTCAGAATCAGAAGGAAGAATGATCAGAATTTTTGATAATAGAATTTGATCCATATTTGTCTATTTGTTCTGACAAAATTCTATTTGCTCTGATACATTATTTTTAGCCTATATGGCTCTGATACATATTTTGTGTTCTAATATACATTTTATGTTCTGACTCGTTCATGCTGACTTTTGTCGTTTAGTTTTGTTCTGTAACATTTCAGGATGTAGAGATGCTCTGATGATGCTCTGGTACATTCAACAATGTTCTGATACAAATCTAGCATGAAGTGATGTTGGTAGAAATTCAAAGCTCTGAAGCTATCCGAGGGAAGCAGAAATCAGAAGCTGTGAATGTTCTAAAGATCCAGAAAACTCAAGTTCTGAAGCTGTCCTAAATGGAAGCAGAAATCAGAAGCTGTGAATGTTCTGAAGATCAAAGAAATTCAAGTTCTGAAGCTGTCCTAAATGGAAGCAGAAATCAGAAGCTGTGAATGTTCTGAAGATCAAAGAAATTCAAGTTCTGAAGCTGTCCTAAATGGAAGCAGGAATCAAAAGCTATGAGTGTTCTAGGGATCTAAAGAAATTCAAGTTCTGAAGCTGTCCAATGGAAGCAGAAGTCAGAAGCTATGAATTCTCTGAAGACAGAAGCTTATGTGATCGTCTCTACCGAAATAATCAGGGAAGTCTTTTATTAAAGTTCTTCGAGTATTTATTTCAGGGGGAGATTATTTATCTCAGGGGGAGATTGTTAATCTCAGGGGGAGACATATTCACATGCTTATGCTATAGCTGTGTAATTTGTCTTTTGCCGACTGCTCTTTCTGATCGCAAATTCATATCATTTATATATGTTTTTGTCATCATCAAAAAGGGGGAGATTGTTAGAACAAGATTTGTTCTGATCAATTATCTTAGTTTTGATGATAACAAATAATATGAATTTTGCTTAAGATAATATGGTACTCTAATCCAATGCAATTTCCTTTTCAGGAAATATATAAAGAGTATGCATAATTCAGCGCTCAGAAGCTTTGTCTCAAAGGGTTCAGCATGCAACATCAGAACATGGTCTGGCAAGACATCAGAAGATGGTCGAAGCAGAATCAGAACATGGGTCTATGGAAGCATCAGAAGAACATGAGATCAGAAGCACTGAAGTTCTGATGGTATCACGCTCAGAAGCACTTCAAGGTCAGAAGATCAGAAGATGCTTTGCACCAAGCTGTTTGACTCTGATGATATTCAAACGTTGTATTCACAAACATCAGATCAGAAGGAAGTACATGTGGCAGGCTACGCTGACTGACAAAAGGAACGTTAGAAGCTATTAAAGGCAACGTCAGTAGGCACAGCGTGAACAAGGCTCGAGGTAGTTGACAAAAGCGTATAACATTAAATGCGATGCTGTACGGAACACGCAAAGCATTAAATGCACTCAACGGTCATCTTCTCCAACGCCTATAAATATGAAGTTCTGATGAGAAGCAAGGTTAACGATTCTGAACAAAACAACTCATATTAACTTGCTGAAACTCTGTTCTATTCAAAGCTCAGAATCTTCATCTTCATCAAAGCTCACTACATTGCTGTTGTAATATATTAGTGAGATTAAGCTTAAACGTTAAGAGAAATATCACAGTTTGTGATTATAGCTTTTAAGAAGCAATTGTAATACTCTTAGAATTGATTACATTAAGTTGTAAGGAACTAGAGTGATCGTGTGGATCAGAATACTCTAGGAAGTCTTAGAGGTTATCTAAGCAGGTTGTAACTAGAGTGATCGTGTGGATCAGAATACTCTAGAAAGTCTTAGAGGGTATCTAAGCAGTTGTTCCTGGAGTGATCAGTGTGTGATCAGAAGACTCTGGAAGACTTAGTTGCTGACTAAGTGGAGAACCATTGTAATCCGTGCGATTAGTGGATTAAATCCTCAGTTGAGGTAAATCATCTCTGCGGGGGTGGACAGGAGTAGTTTAGTTAACAACGAACCAGGATAAAAATAACTGTGCAATTTATTTTTATCGGTCAAGTTTTTAAAGCTACACTTATTCAAACCCCCCCCCCCCCTTTCTAAGTGTTTTTCTATCCTTCAATTGGTATCAGAGCACCGGTTCTAAGGTGCAAGCACTTAACCGTGTTTAGAAAAGATTCAGGAAGAGAAAAACGCTTCAGTAAAAGATGGCTGATGAAACTGCAAAGTCTACATCTACATCTGGCTCTGCTGAGCAACACAACGGTAACAATGGTTATACTAGACCGCCGGTATTTGATGGTGAAAACTTTGAATACTGGAAAGATAAACTGGAAAGTTACTTTCTTAGTCTAGATGGTGATCTATGGGATCTTCTGATGGATGGTTACAAACATCCGGTAAATGCCAGTGGCGTAAAGCTGACAAGGCAAGAAATGAGCGATGATCAGAAGAAGCTTTTCAGGAATCATCATAAATGCAGAACTGTTTTGCTGAATGCTATCTCTCATGCTGAGTATGAGAAGATATCTAACAGGGAAACGGCCTATAACATATATGAGTCCTTGAAAATGACTCATGAAGGAAATGCTCAAGTCAAGGAGACTAAAGCTCTTGCTCTAATCCAGAAATATGAAGCCTTCAAGATGGAGGATGATGAAGACATTGAAAAGATGTTTTCAAGATTTCAAACTCTTACTGCTGGATTGAGAGTTCTTGACAAGGGATACACCAAGGCTGATCACGTAAAGAAGATCATCAGAAGCTTACCCAGAAGATGGGGTCCTATGGTGACTGCATTTAAGATTGCGAAGAATCTAAATGAAGTATCTTTGGAAGAGCTGATCAGTGCCCTGAGGAGTCATGAAATTGAACTGGATGGAAACGAGCCTCAAAAGAAAGGTAAGTCTATTGCATTAAAGTCCGTTGCATCTCGTGTTTCTTGAGTAGAAGTCGAATTTGTCGCTCCTGATCCTGAACCTTGTGGGGGATCTTGATTACCCCCTGCACTGGCCGTAACGACCATTTTCCTGTTGTACCTTCGTTTGGGAATCGGTTGTGCACTGTTCTTTAATTTACCGTTCCTAAGGTTCATACAAGATCTTGATATTGTCTAGACAAAACATAAAGCAATTGATTAAAACAATCTGCTTGACACTGTCCCACTGGGCGTGCCAATTTGTTTACGGTGATTTCCGGTAAACAACCGCTAGTCTTCCAAACTATAATAAATATGATTTGGTTACTTGCAGGATCGACTAGATTGATCCTAGGACACATAGTCAAGAAGATTGTTATCAATGTTTGTTCGAACCATATTCATTATTTGTCTTCTTCAATAAGCGTTGTTCGATTAACAGAACAAATAGTCTTGACAATCACTTTGTTACATATAAATGTGACTTCATCGAAGTGACATAACATAAAAAATTAAAAGGACAATTGAAACGTAAAGAATCTTAAATTGCAGAAATATAAAAGACTTTGAAAGTAAATAGCATGAAAGTAATTCGAAAGTAAATGACATTAAAGTAAAGATGCAGAAACGTAAATGGCAAGAAGTAAACGAAATGCAGTAATTCTGAAAGATATTTAAAAGCAAAGGATAATACACATGTATTAAAATGGTGGTGTCATACGTACATTTTCTCAGCGAACTCTTTCTCTTAACGCTTGATACTTGAGTAAATATGTGAGTGATTTGTACAAAATGAACACACAGAATCCTAACACTAAGACTCCTATTTATACTAGTTTCGACCTTAACGGTCCTATACTAATCTGCTGCCACGTTTCTCATCAGAACTTCCAGCAAAGCCATCTGTTGTTGAACGGTTACGAAACCGTCTTCGAATTTCAAATCTTCCCGCCTGAGTCCATCTTCGACGCGTGGCAGTGTATTAAACAAACACTACTAAAAAACACGCTAAGTAGTAATACTTGAATACATATTCTATGAATTTTGTCTAAGTCCCGAAGACATATGCTTTCATTAATCTTTCAGCGTTCACTTATCTTCATCGAACTTAGAAGTCTTTATTTTTCGAAGCATGACCATCAGTAGCCATTCTTTTACTTTTTAAGGGATGGCCATCAGTAACCATCTTTCCTTCGATTCTCAACTCCTTCGAAGGACAAACAATATAAAACGAAATCTTCAGCTAACAGAACCAGAGCTTGAAACTTGATGTGAGGATTCTCTAAGCATATGAGAGACCATGGGATCCAATTGAGGTATCAGAAACTGATTTTACTTTGAGAAGATCAAAACCCTAGGTTGAGGGTTGTCGTTTAGGAGAGAGGCTGCATGCTTCCTTCTTGTATATCTTTGAGCATTTGAAAAGTCAAATGGACTGAAATATGATGGGAAAATTTTGGGGTATGACAGTCGTCAATATCAGTAACGTGTGTTGTTATTGTGACATCACTACGGTGATTGGAAGTGAGAGGGGTTTCTCTGATCTAGGAAGTTCTTATGTAGAAGTTGCACTAGGTAGGGATTAAGCGAGAAGTCAGTAAACCAGATGTTATTTACATGTGAATCGGAGATTGTTTGCATATTACTTTTAATTGATACTGCTAATAGTGGATTTCCTTTCTGACTTGGTAGCCCCTAGAGTATGTGTTGTTTATACCGAACCGGGTTAAAAATCCTATGTGTTCAATTACTTTCCAGCATTGTTTTATTTAAGAATATCTATCTATTGTATGTTATGTCAGATCAGATGTCCCAACAAGTCATAGGACATGTTGAGTCTGAAGGCCAGAATTTTAATTGGTATCAGAGAAGACATCATGTTCTATGTATGGGTGGGACTCAGGGAAGATACTTTCTAGTACAATGGACAGGGAAGAAGGACTCAATGATCAAATTCATGAAGAACAAGGAACACATGATATTATATGACAGAGGAAAGTATGGAATTCTGTTGCTACAAGAAGGAGAGAATGCTCTCCATAGGTGTAGCATAGAGTGTCTGCAGAGACATATGTCTCAGACAAGATATCAAGACATGTCTGAGAAAATTTGGGAGAATTTATTTTTCTCCACAATATGATTGTTGGTTCATGTTCTAGGGGTATTGTGTTTGATTTAATATCAAACTTATGGTTGAATTGAGGTCAACAGGGTAGGAATACCTAAGTGCAGGAGTCACTAAGGTGCACCCAAAAATCTCTGAAGAACATGTGTTCTTGAAGAAGTTCTGATGCTTGCTTTGAAGGACTTTGGTTGTACAGAGATTAAAAGATTGGTTTCAGTTTACTAACTAAGGAGAAGAAGCTTCTGGTTTCCTTAGCAGGTATAAAGATTGTTAGATTGGCATGTGAAGGAAGAACGTCAGACCTTTTGGTTTTGTTCTACCACATCTTAAAGTGTGAAATCTATGCCATGAGATTTGTCCTCTACAGGGTGAGATTTTTAAAGGGTTATTTAAACTCCTTGAATGAAGGACTGTTGGATCTCTCCTAGTGATGTATCCTTTGAAGATGGATATCTATAAAAGACCTTGAAGGAGATCAAGGATTGTTCAGAACTAGGCTAAGTAGGGCATTAGAAGGGAACTGATGTCCAATCAGATGTTGGGACATCATGTCAGCAGGCGTGAAGATCCATGTTGCATAACAGATGCTCTGGGTGCTAAACAAATATGTAACAGACACATATGTTTGGAACCTACTCCTGATTTGGAAGAGGAGTCTTCTAGGCTATATATCTAAGATATCTTATCCACAAAACATGTCTTATATAGGAAGGTTGGTTGAATAATGGTCAACCTATTGGTTACTTCCTGGTTCAGTTAACTTCTGATCCAAGTTAGTATCTCAACCAGATTTCTTGAGTATGAAGGTCAAGGTCATATGTCAATGGTATTCCCTCTACGATATGGAAGATCAAAATAGCCAATTGTGATCTTGTTCATTTGAAACAAGTTCTGATGGAGTTGGAACAAAGAGAATATTGTGTGGGTGTGCACTAACCACAGTCTGTACTGCTATTAAGGGGGAGAATGATTGATTCTCAAGGTATTCCTAGCAGTTGGTAAAGAAGAACTCCTGATCAGTAGTTGGAGTTTTTTGAAGATATGTCAGAGATACTGTCTTGACATCAGTATAATTGAGAATCTATTTTTTCTCAATATGTTTGACAGATGTGTCTCTCAAACAGGATGGAGGTTGTCTACTCAAATTTGATATCACCTATCAAGTCTATAAGAACATGAAACTCTTGTTCTGTTAAGTGAAAATAGACAATTAAAGAAGTTGTGTGCTATGAGAACATAGCATCTTAATCACCTAGGATGAGCATGTCAGATGTGTGTTCTGAGAAAAAGGAGTTGATGATCCAATTTAAGGACCAAAGGATAATTTGGGAGTTCAAATGGCTTCTACCTTAAATATGAATGTTCATTACATTTATTTATATAGCAATTCTATGTTGCATTGTAGCTATCATACATTATCAACTATCATATAATTGCCTGTGTAACAAGTAACGACAAATAACTAACTTTCAACTATAAATTTAACTAACAAACAACTTCCAATCTCTTTGTTTTCATCTTGAATCCCTTGAATGCTTTGTTATAATACTATCCATGTTAGTAAATAACATATTCCTCTCGTTATTTTTCTATATTAGATTTCTACTTGACAGCATCCAAGTAGTTTTATACTCTGGCCCCATGGATCAGTTGCATACATGAATTAGGTGTGCACCACTTGGGAACATGGAAATCCCCAAAGTGATTGCCCTGCACATCTTTCAAATATTCAACAAAACATAAATAGAAAACTTTTTATTCCCACTTGTCTTATGCTGCCACATTTTTATTCATTTCAAATTCCTTTAATGCTTCTCTCAATATACATATATATAGACCTCTTCACAAGTCAATTCTCAAATCAATCATATCTAATTATCTTTGATCATCTTTAGCATTTCATCTTTAGCATCTTTAGCACAGCATACACAGGATGCATCGGCTTCATGGAACGAAAAAGAAAATCTACAAGCCTTCATTTCATCAGCTTTTTAGTGTTGTTTATGGCCTTCTTCTAAGCATGAGAAAAATATCGCTCAACTCAACCATTTCTAGTGAGCCTATTTGATGTGAAAAATTGTTTTCGATGTTTTTCTTTGATATTGTGGTGCGATTATTACGGCTTAAAAATTCAGTTAAAATCACTTTTATTTTCAATCATGACTCATACATTCCAACCAAATCCAAGCAAACTTTTAGTCATTGAATTTAAAAAACAAGCAACAGAAACAAAGTGAATAACTTGGACAAAAACTTAATACAAGCAAAGCACACATACAATAACGCTAAAGTTATTTCAACAACAATTCGAGACACATAAATTCTATAATTTCTTACACGTTTAACATAGTTTGCACACATGGTTACTGCAATATAGTAAATCATTTGTGAGTTATTCAAAATCGGACAATTCATTGACCATGTGCTTAACTACGTTAACAATGTAAGAAGTCATAGAATTTTCGTGTATCAAGTTGATAATCGAATAACATTTTTGTACAATAAGGGAGTGGATTCTGTTGCTGCTAACCACCTTAAGCAACGGGTGGTCGAAGGAGATGATCCTGTGATGTATCAATCGTAGCAGGTGACATAAACTGCCACATCGAAAGTCCAGGATAACCAATGAATGGCATCAGCTTGTGGCCAGCAGTTTGTGCTTTAGCAGCCATGGCATTAGAGAGGAAACTTGACTGCACACTTGTTAACTTCACTTGTTGCTCCAGCTTTTCTTTGTCTAACTTCAGCTTATTCTTCTCGTCACGAAGCTCATTCTTCTCAGCCTGCAAAACACATAAAACTTTTATTAAGACGCTACCGTGCAGAACGTGGATTACTTACCAGACTGTCCTTTATTAAGATGAGAAAAATCACCTTAAGTTCTTTAACTTTTTCGCGCAATTCATCGTTCCTTTCCTTGAGCCTCTGTGCTTCATTTCTTAATTGAGTCACCACACGAACCGCGTCGTTTAATAAAGTTACTTTGTCTGTTTTGGGCAGTGTATCAGGCTCTAAGACAGAACTCAGTTCAAGAAACCTTTAAATCATGTCAAATTGAAGAAAAGAAAACATCAGATTTTACTTTAGAAGCCTATAAACTCAATCAGAAACTCGCGAAGTAATATCATAATTCATACTTATCATTCAGTTTATCCCTTCTCACTTTCTCACGACCCGCCTTCGAGCCAGAAGCATATGAGTCTGTCCTTAACCTGAAATCACAGTGGCATATTAACCAGTGAATTTCAACCATATATATAATATGTTTTACAAAGACAAAGAAGACGTTACCGCTTTGAAGGGCCGTTTTCGAGTAAAGTTGAATCTAATGAGTATTCCATTTGCAAGCTGCAAATATAAAGGAACAATCAATCACTCATAGTATGTTCGAATCCAAAGGCATGAAAGAGATGTTACCGCTTTGAAGGCTTTGAAGGGCCACTTTCGAATACAGTTGAATCTAGTGAGTATTCCATTTCCAAGCTGCAAATACAAAGTAACCATAACAAAGCTTGGACTAATATATCACTTAATTCAAACATAGAAAGGTGAAGAAGAATAGAAAGTACCTGATATTGGAGGAAGGTGGGTTGATGATATGAGTCTTAGACTGAGACTGAGACTGAGGCATCCAGTTGAAAGCAGCAGAAGAGTGATGATCAGAAGAAGCCATGAAATCAACAGCAGAAGAGTGATGAGAAGAAGCCATGAAATCAGCAGCAGCAAGAGATATATCATAGCCATCATAATCATAGAGCCAACAAGAGGAACCACCACCTGTGGAATCCATGTCCATAATTCTTGTGATATGATCAAGGTAGAGAGAGAGTGTAACTAACTGTGTACAACTACTACACTATTTTTATCAATATTAATTGATGGATAGTTAGTACTGGTCATCAAATAGCGTGAGAATATAATAATAATAACATTATATATTGATTAATTTGTTTGTTCTACTTGTCCCTTTGAATTTATCATTGGTAGCTGTAGTATTGTAGAGAAGAGTAAAGAGAAAGTCATTGTTGTGAGTGTGATGTGAAATTTGTGACGGAAACTGTGATGTGCGCCATGGTTAACATTACGTTGAAACAGTGCAAGGTATCAAATTCTACGTCATCTCTTTGTTTTGGTATAATTCCTTTCACGCATGTTAATTACTTCCATTCAATTTTACGCCAATATTATCATATTTACATATACTTTTTAATAGAAAATTTTTACAATATTAATATTATCAGTGTTACAACATACAATCACATAAAGGTTGGAGAGTTTAGAATATGTGAAGAAGATAGCAAGAAAAAAGAGAAATAGAGTAATAATTGAGGGTGGGAATTGACAATTGCATTAATTTTGATGTGAAAGTGTCTCAAGGCATTTATACAAGTGTTACACAACAATTGAAACCTAAAATAAATCATTAAGTTACAAGAAAAACAAAAATTCGGGCTTGTAACGGGTTAACGCAAATGGTTAGCCGGTTACAACTGCTACAAAATAAAAAATGCATATTAGGTGTAACTAGTTAACGCATATGCGTAAACGGTTAATGTCAACTCAAAAGAGCTTTTTTCTGCTCCAGAAGTGCTTTTTCCATTAGTTGTAACTGGTTACATCCTCGTGTTAACCGATTACAACACTTGAATTATTAGGATTTCATCAAGCACACCACCTTAATTCAAGTATTCCAAGTCTTGCATGTCTATGCTCATATTCAACCTTTTGAGCACATCATTTGTGACTCTTTTTTTTTTTTGAAATCTTAGGTATCTGACCTTGCAACCGACTAATCTAAGAGGACTAATGCCACCGTCCACTAGCGGGGCCCCCGTTTAAAGCCAGAGAGCTCTGTATGGACTGATCCAACACAAGGATTGTTAGAACCTAGCTGGATTCAAACTCAGGACCTTGAGAGGAGCACAACCTCAAGACCTAAGCCTCCACCACTAGACTAATCATTTGTGACTCCTTTAGTCAACTAATCAGCAATTTTGTCCTCACTTCTACAATATTTCAATCTTAACCTGTCTTCACTAACAAGCTCCCTCAAGTAGTGAAATATCATCTCAATGTGCTTGCTCCTCCCATGCGCATTTAGGTTCTTAGCAAGATTAATAGCTGGAACATTATCAACCAAGAGTGTGACAACCTCACCATCATTGTTGCCCAACTCTTCCAATAGATTCATTAGTCATACAAGTTGACACACATATAATGAAGCGGTAATATACTCAACCTCACAAGACGAGAGTGCAACTATTGATTCCTTCTTCGAACACCATGAGATTGGTGCTTCACCGAACATAAAGATGTATTCATCTGTAGACTCACAACCATCTTTATCTCCACACCAATTGGAATCATGGTGCTACAACCACTCTTTTCAACTTCCCGCTGTAGCAAGACATGTAACACCCCTCTAATTCCATGCGGCAATTAAATAAATAAATTAGAGTAACATGCAACAAGGGTGTCACAATTCATAATAAAATAAACATCATTCCATCACTGTCATGCATTCACCAAGGAACATCTTAATGCGAATCATAATTTGAAATCTCATGTTTACACAGCGAAAATAAATCATCAAATTAGCATCACATCATTAATGCATTAATCCTCAAAACAGATCAAACAAATAGAGTTATTAACTAAAAACTCAAAGCATCGCGTTCCCCAGTGTTACATCTATCAGAGCATGACACCTGACGCTAACTAACAAATTGACTCATGAGATAATCATCACCAAGTCGAAGCCGCTATCCTCAATCTGAAAAATATAATGTAAGGGTGAGTCTCATCATAATTAACAGATATTGTTGCATCATAAATAATAACATATCATAGTTATATCATTCACCCAATCATATTATATCCAGACAATTCAACAAAACACACACTAGCAATCATCTATTCATAACACTAAAATACATTCAAAACATGTTATGAAAATCATGCATATGTAATGACTGACACTATGCATGTGGTACCAAACATCATCAATGGGAATAACCCACCGACCGATCCAACATCATCAAGATACGGCCCGACCAGCACAAATTCCACACAATGGGAATTATGCCCTTCACTGAATCCCCTCATTATCAGGATTCAGCCCTCAACATATGACTATGAATGAATGCAAACATATATAACATACTTATACCATCATCATCATCATCATCATCATCATCATCAAGTATGTTTAAATATATATTAGCATCATTCAAATATCACCCAATTATCATTATCATTCAATTCATAAATCATCAAACGATTATTACTTCAACATAGCATGTATTTAACACATCTCATCACATATATGTACAATACATCGTTCATCAAGAAATAAATCATGTTTTAAAAACAAATGAATCTACACTTCATTTCCATCATTTAAACACATAGGTTACCTCGTAACGTTCATCGTGCTCGAAACGACACTAAAAACGGACCAACGGTTTGAAAGTTATGCATCTTTTAAATTTCTCCAAAAACAACCATCACTAACAGCACGTGGCGCCAACAAGGTTCGCAGCGCGAACTGAGCGCGTCAATTTTCCTTAGCTCTCTACCAAGCACTTCGCTGCGTAAACAAAAGTTTCGCGGCACGACTTGAACAACACAAATGAGTTTGCAGCGCCAACACATGGACGCGGCGCGAACTGGCAATTTCACAGACTTTCAGGTCTGCGTCAGACCCTGCGATCTCACCCAAATCAAGTCCAAAACTGACTCTAAACATCATATACAGACAGTTAATCATCAATTGCATCATTATTCATCACCACACATCAAAACAACACACAATCAACCAATAATCTATGCAAATTTCATCAAATTATAACCTCCCTAAACCTAACATATAATTCAATTGACTCAAACAACATCCCTAATCAATATTATTATCTAAGAACGCGATAATAGATGCTAACCGGAGAGTCCCCCTTACCTTAGTCAATTCCTTGATCTTGATCTCTCCCTCTTCTGATCCTCTTTACGTTCCTCAGCTCTTCTGTCCAACTTCTCCTTTTTCACGTTCTGACACTTTCTTTCCCAATTCCTTATTTCCTTTATTTTATGAAAATATAAAATAATTAGTAATGGGTTTACTCACTTAGCACCCCCACACTACTAATCTCACCATCCGGCCCAAATGCCATAACCATCCTCTTCCAATTATTTTCATAAAATTCATAATATTTGTAATTATTAATTCAATTCCAAATTAAATTAAAATTAAAATGATACGGGTGTTACAAGACACATATGCTCCATAACATTCAACTCATTCTTGAAAGTTCTATTGGCAGCCATAGGAGTTTTAAGGATCAAAACTCCGTTTACATCCATAACATGCAAATCTTGTAACCCTTCTAAAGCAATTGGTCAATACTTAGAAGATTACATTAGATTCTAGGAATGTACAATATATCTTTGATCAGGAAATGACCACCATCCCTTGTCATGATCAAAATATCACTGATCTCATCGGTCGCTAAAGTGGTGTCATCCGCGAATTTCACTTTATTGTTTCTGAACAGGATCAAATTGACTTCAATCTCAAAGGCCTCCCTAAGGAGTTTAATTCATTTTTTATGCAAATGTATGTAGCTCAAGAGCCTCAATTTTTCTATGATGATGAAGCGCTCCTCTATGTCTAGGAGGCGCAGCTTGATAAGTTCCCTCAGGAATTGGATATTTCTGATGTTTGAGTAAATGATGTGAATGATAATCACCAAATAGTTGGTGTGCCTAAAAACTCTGCTCTTACTCGAGGTTGTGGACGCGTATTTCGTTGCCATGGATGTACATTTCGTGGTCACGGGCACGGTAGAGGCTTCTACCCATCTGGATCTCAACCTACTTGTCATCTTTATGGCAAATACGGTCATGCTGTGATTGATTGTTGGCAACAAATTGATGAGTAGTTTACACCAACTCAAGCTCAAGCCTTGCCTTAAAATGTTGCTAACCTGATTTCAAATACTCTCGAGGGTTCAACATATGGTCCTCGGGCATTGGCCCTAATGTCAACTACATATGATTACTTCTTGCCTCGAAATATTGAAAGTCAGGCTTGGTTTGTAGACTCAGGTGCTTCTCACCACCTCACTTCTCGTGCTTCTTACTTGCATTCTATGAAAGCTTACTCGGGTACATGTCGTGTCAGTGTAGCTAAGGGTCTATCCCTAGCAATCATATGTGTAGGATCTACTCATATTTCGTCTTCCTTATGCCCCTATACTACACTTACACTTAATGTATTCTTCTAGTACCATGTATTAACAGAAACATGTTGATAGTTTCCAAGTTCTCGCGTGATAACAATGTTGTGTTTGAATTCTTGGTTGATAAATGTTTTGTCAAATCTCATGTTTACAGGCTTACATTGCTTGAAGCTTTTGTTATTCCAGTAACTTGTATTGCTTCCCTCGCTTAATTGTGGCTCCTTCCAACGTGTCCTCCATGTCTTCTTCCAATTACATGATTGTTTGTAATAATGCTAAGTCAGTTTCATGTTAGGTGACATCTGGTTAAATAACACGAGATCTAGTTTTTTTGGAATTTTCGACTAGGTCATGCAACTATCCTGTTATTCGACAAGCTCTAAAGCAGTGAAATATTCCTTTTTCGACTAGGTCGTTTTTTACTAAGTCGTGTAACTCTTGTTGTATTGGATAATCTCATCGATTATATTCCCCAACACCTATAACATTCTATCATTCTACTTTTGAATTAGTTCACACGGATCTTCGGGGTCTTGTCCCCTTCACTTCGACTTTTGGCTTTCTTTACTATGTTTCTTTTGTCGATGCTTACTCGAAGTACACTTGGATCTATTTTCTTTTTAAAAAAGTCGGAAACACTTCATTCCTTCTAATTATTTCACAAGTTTGTTCAAACTCAGTTTCACACTACCATTAAATATGTTCAATCCGATAATGGGGGAGAGTTTGGACTCTTCATTGTATTTAATTGATTTAGGTGTCTCTGATAGGCTCATGTGTCCATACGCGTCTCGCCAAAATGGTACAGTCGAACACAAGCATAGATATATTGTAGAAATAGGCCTTACCTTTCTATCTCATGATTCATTTCCTCTTTGTTTTTGGGAACATAGTTTTACATTTGTGGTTCATGTGATTAATTGATTTCCTACTGTGGGTCTTACTCATTTTCAGCGCCCTTTCTTTGGCTTGTATGGCAAGTATCCTTGTTATGACAGTATTGGGGGTATTTAGTTACTTGAGTTTTCCATTCACTCGTCCTTACAACAAACATAAGTTGGAATTTAGGTGTCATGAGTGTGTATACATTGGAATTTTTCTTGAGCATAAGGGTTACAAGTGTCTTAGCAGGTCCGATCGAATTATATTTCTAAAGATGCTATTTTTACGGGTATGTTTTTCCTTACTTGTACCCCTAACTGATTGAAACTTCCACACTGAGCCCATTCCTTTTCTTTAAATTTTGACTTCAATTGATTCTTTATTCCCAAGTATCACTCAGGAGTTAGCTCACTGTTCTTTAATTTTGTATTCTAAGGATCCTTCAATTTTGACTTCTACTGAGTCATTAATTTCGACTCCTCCACAGGGTTCTGCCATGAGTTCCTCGACTGAGTCAGAGTACCGTAATATTCCTCTTTCCTTTCTTCCTCGGGTTCAACAGTTTAATACACATCCCATTTTTGACTCAAGCTAAGATAGGTCACTCCAAGTCTAAGTCTCTTTTTTTCCCATGTTGAACCTTCAACAGTCAAACAAGCTCTCTTCAATCCACGTTGGCTCGAAGCATGAGACTTGAGTATGAAGCTTTTTTAAAGAATCAGACCTTGGACACTGACCACTCTTCCACCGAATCAAAAACATGTGGGATGCATTTGGGATGCATGTGGGATTTCATGGTTAAAGAGAATCCCAATGGTTCAGTGCACAAGTACAAAGCTCAACAGGTTGCTAAGGGGTTTCATCAACAGTTTGGATTTGATTTCAATGAGAATTTTTCTTCCGATATTAAACTTGCAACAATGCAAGTTGTTCTTAACTTGGCTCTTATTCATAAATGGGAACTTCAACAAATAAATATTAGCAATATGGTATGCAATGGAAATACTACTTATATACAAATACATATACAAAATCAGTATTAATAACAGAATAATGATTCTTTATCTAACCATAACATTACTAAATATGCAACAAAGTGAATTACCTAGGACCACTGAATGCGACTAGCTAGAACCAGACATGGAACTTCAACAAATAAATATTAGCAATATGGTATGCAATGGAAATACTACTTATATACAAATACATATACAAAATCAGTATTAATAACAGAAGAATGATTCTTTATCTAACCATAACATTACTAAATATGCAACAAAGTGAATTACCTTGGACCACTGAATGCGACTAGCTAGAACCAGACATGCTTGCAAGTGAAAGAATGGAACAAAGACAACGACAAAGTTGTTGTTGGGACCACACGAAAGAAGTTTTGTTCCAAGACGGCACATAAGTTTTCAACGCAGATGGAGCTCTCTCTCTCTCTCTCTCTCTCTCTCTCTCTCTCTCTCTCTCTCTCTCTCTCTCTCTCCTCTCTCTCTCTCTCTCTCTCTCTCTCTCTCTCTCTCTCTCTCTCTCTCTCTCTCTCTCTCTCTCTCTCTCTCTCTCCTCTCTCTCTCTCTCCTCTCTCTCTCTCTCTCTCTCTCTCTCTCTCTCTCTTGTTTAAGTTTATCACACAAGCGAAATTAGTAATAAAGATGTTATATGTTATTACGTAAGCCTCCGTTAAAAAATTAACCGGAGAAGAAACCAATTTTAAGGATGAAAAAGTTTGTGATAATCACTGGTTTAAAAATAAATTAGAAGTGTTAAAATTAAATGTTGCAATATTTATAAAGCCTAAAATCTTATTTACAACTTTTTAAAATTATATTACATTAATTTTATTAAATAAGAACTTATTTCATTATCAACTTAATAGACTTTGCCCAAATAGTTAACTTATTTCTACTTGTAAATATATTATCTAATTTTATTTTAAAATGATTAAATTAATCTACCAATTTACACATATTCAGAAAATAACCAACCGAAAGAGAAACAAAAATAATAATTTATTAAAATGTTTTTATTATGCATTAATATATTAAATTTAATCTTAAATATAAAGTAAATTATATTAAATTAAAAATATTATAAGGATTATATTTCTAGAAGTCTAGAAACTCTCTTTTTCTTTGGACGGTGACTAATAAGGGTTGGGTGGGGCACCTATAGTGACGTTTCTGGTAATCACGTTACTAAAATTGACATTTTAATTCCTTATTAATTTATAGAACATCCTAATCCTTTTTATTATCAAAGAACATACTAATCTTTATTGATTAATAAATTCGTAATACTATATTTATGCTCTGTGGGGTGCATAATAAATTCCAACAAGCTGCCCTTTGATGGCTTGATTCATGCCTTTAACTGATGTGACAGGATGTTTGTGAATAAATGTTAAAATAATTAAATTGGATGTTAAACTTATACTATAACTTTTGGATTATGGTTAGATGTTCTTGGACAGTAGTGTTGAGTTATTATGAATTAATAGTTGCATAGTACATGATCCAACTAATCTTATTCAACTGGCCATTAAAAATCTATTATCAACATAAAAGACAATCTGCTGCAAAATTTATATCTCTGTCCTCTTTACCAAAGAAAATCCCTTAGTAAAAAAAGAGGTTGTTTTCGTCATTTGATGTTATACTGTCATTGGTAAGAAAAAAATATGAATTTTACTTTAACACTTCACTATTTCTTAGTTTGAATTTTTTAGAACTTTACACTACACATTCTTCTAGATTCTTCATTTATCTCTTTATGATTTCTGCCACTTTCTTTTTTATTGCAGAAATGGTTTAAAATCATTACGACTTTTGAAATTTCGATTGTAGTTTTGTATAAATATTCGATTTTTTTGGGGGAGAATCAATGAAGTGTGTTTGTAGCCTGACAAAAGAGATGTCAGATGTGGTCGTGTTTACAAGCCAAGCCTGTCTTTTGAGGTCAAAATTGACAAGGTGAGAATAATTAAATCAAGGGGCCCATGGTACTTCGATCTCTCACCTAAAGCATTTCTCTCTCACAAATCTCGTGTTTGAGAAAATGTGTACATTTAAGTATATTGGATTGGATTTTGACCTAGAGTTGATAAAATCTGCCTCAATTCTCAATCAATCGATAAGGATAAAATTGAACTAAGACGATTAACAAGCTAAATCGATCAGGGCAGTCTAAAACCAACGCGAAGGAAATATTTGAATCAGGAGTGAACAATCTGGTTGCTCACATAAAACATCCCGTCCTATATACCTCATGCTTAAGGGATTGTGTACATGTCTAGAAAGTTGGGTCGGGTCTAAAACTTGACTCAGGAGAGCCCGTCCTAGTTTTCAGGCATCCCATTGGGCAAAACCGCTTTAGGTCAACATCAATGGGCCAAAAAAATAAGTCGGTCCATCTCGATATTTGCCAAAATTGCTACTAATGGGCATCCATCTCAAGATTTCTTCACTTTGTTTGAATTCTCACATCAGTCTTTTATGAAATGTTTGTTTAATATGGCTTGTATTCTTGGAGAACCATGCCCTTTTCATGATAAGTCTAATAATCCTAAATTTTCCTTTCAGAACTCGAGTCTAGTAGTGACTAAAGGTGTAGATGAAGAGTTTCTACTTTCTAAAGTTTGTTGATTTATTGAGTATCTATAATTATTGTGCTACATGGATTTTAGTAATTTATTAAAGTTTGTGTGAATCTCTAAATTGCATGAAGTATTTCTTTATGTGCTTTGAGTCATTTTTTCACTTACTTCGGTTTAAGTATATTTGGAAAATAATGTTTTTCCTTTGAAGATAGAATGGACCCAAAGAGGAGCATAAAGACATCGACTGAGTAAGTTATTGAGGCCAAGTTTACATGGAAAGTTCTTGACAACATCAGGGACAAGGAAAAGGAAAATTTTCATGAACCTCACGGTTTCTTTTACCGGTTTATTGTACTACCTCCTGCCCTTAGGTAAGATATTCTTTTGCGGAAGCGAGTTTAGCCCTCAGGTCGTCCACTGCTTTGGTGTGATTCTCACAAAGAACTCACTCCATCAACAAGCCCCTAAGCATATGGTTCTCAGCCATGTTATACAATTTCTCACTTGTTGTCCGAGTGATTTTGTGGAAGTCACTAGAGAATTTTTCATTGAAGGAGAATTGCCTTCATTTGAGGAACTCGCTCCAAGCTGAAGGACTCGCCTCTCATTAATAAGATGTCTCCCGAGAGAGATGTCTCCCGCCTAGAGAGATGTCTCCCGAGCGAAATCCTCACAGATGACGTGTATAGTACCATTATTTATCATTAGTCATATGAGAAGGAGTCATACCCCGACTCCTTGGAGAATAGCTAGTCAACAGTGTCTGTTAGTCATGGGAGAGTGGTTACTGCCTCTAAGGGTTTCTAAAACCCTAGTCCTGAGCAGGACAACATAACTTAAATGCTTATACCTAAGCACCACACTGATAGACAGAGCCTCTACCTCATATGAGAAGGCCATCCATAACCATCGTAAACACCACCATGCATAACTTCTCACCGCTGCAGGAAAAACCTAACAACCATGAATTGTTATAAACCTAGTAAGGCCTCTAAATATCACTCCCCTTGTAGGGATAACATGCACACCTGTATTTTTATACCAATATACTTCCTTTTAGTAACTCATAGGGTGTCTTATCTTATATTGTCGAATGACCATCCTATTTAAGACATAGCATACAATGTTAATCACACCCCTCCAAAAGTACTTATGAAAATTCATTTCGCTTATCATTGTCTGAGTCAATTCTTCTAAAATACGGTTTTTACGCTTAACACCACCTTTTAGCTGTAGAGTTCTAATAGATGAGAAATTATGAGTAATTCTATTTTCGTCGCAAAAGTTTTTAAATTGATAGTTTACAAACTCACCACCATGATCACTACGGAGTGTGACAATTTTCAAACTAAAAAGCTTTTGGTCACTCTTATCAAATTTAACAAAAGCCTTAAAGGTTTATTCCTTTTGGGTTAATAATAAAGTCTAAGAAAATCTAGAATAGTCGTCCACAATTACAAACCCATAATATTTACCGCCTAAAATTCTTGTCTTCTAAGGGCCAAGTAAATCTAGACGGAGAATATTGAGAGGTTTTAAAAAGGAAACAATCTTTTTCGATTTAAAAGAAACTCTTGTTTTCTTTTCCATTTAGTACGCATCACAGAGTTTGTCTTTTGAAAACATTATTTTAGGTAGACTGACTACTAGATCCTTGTATGTTATCTTATTGATTAAGTCAAAGTGTATATGTCCTAAACGTCTATGCCACAACCAAGAATCTTCATTCTTAGTGACTAAACATTTAGCACCATACTTTCACGCATCATCCAAGTCAAGAAAATATATATTATCAATCCTAGAATCCTTAAACACTAAACTTTCACTTGCCTTATGCTCAATTAGGCAACTTAAGGTATCGAAAACAATGGAATACCGTTTATCACATGATTGACTAACACTAATTAAATTATGTTTAATCCTTTTAACTAATAAAACACCTTTAATAGTTATTGTGTAGGGATTTTCCACAATACATTCTCCAAGAATTTTACCTCGTTTGTTGTTTCCATACGTGACATGACCATTTTCTTTATGATCAAACTTGATGAACATTTAAGTGTATCCTGTCATGTGTCTTGGGCATCCTCTATCTAGGAACCAAAACCTTTTCATGAAGACAAGACATTCTTACAGACAAACAAACATTTAATTTAGGTACCCAACTAGTGGGTCCTTGAGAGTTTGTTAAAGAACACTTAAGTATCCATGACATGGTACCATTAGGAACTTTGACAATCCTAATGTGGAAAAGAGACCTAATAAGGCCTTTGTCACCACAATAATGAAATATAGCTTTAGAGGAAATACTCTTTCTATTTCTTCTAACAAGTCGATGGTTTTCTCAAAACAACTCCCTCTTTCACTTGAAGACATAGAACTAGTAGTAGATAGAGAAATAGCTCGTGCTAATTGTCATTTGAGATTTTCATTTCGAAGTTTTAAAATTAGACAAGTAACACAATCTATTTTTACTATCTTTTCAACTAAAGTATCAGAAGCATTAAAATGCTAAACTATGATAGATGCATACTCTTCCTTTAAAAAAAATATAAGGCATCATTGTTAAGATCATTAATCTCCTTTTTAAGTTTCGAAATAAGTCTTTGGAGAGAAATTTTCTTAAAAGCATCTAAAGCATTTAGATGTAGTTCACTAAAAACATTCAAAAATTATTTATAAGATGGTTTAACTTTAGGGTCAAAAGTATATACCTTGGAGTCTTCACTTTTCTTGTATGCCATCAAGCATAGATTGACACATTGATCATCTGAACCTGAACTAGAACATGAAGACGAGCTCTCATCTTCTTCTTCCCAAGAAATGTAGGCTCTATGATTTTAAGCATGTTTGCTCTTTGTCTTGTAGAATTCTATATCTTTTTCCTTATGATGTTTGTTGAGACTCGTAAACATGGTTCTATAGTGACATGATTTTCTATATTCAAAGCATGTTACATTTTCTTCTTTTCTCTTATGTTCCTTCCTGTATGGATGAGACTTCTTAAAATTAATCAAATTCTTATCGGAATGCTTGAGCTTATGTTTCCTCATATAATTATTGTAGTGCTTGACAAATAACCCCATCTCTTCTTCTTTAGATTAATTTTCGTCATAACTATCACCTTCGTCCTTACTTTTATTTGTCCTTAACCATAAAGCTTTTAAGGATAGATCATATTTTTATTATTTTATCTTATCTTTCTTTTTCAACTTTACTTTTCTTTCAAAGAGCCGTTTTAGTTTATTCTCATGTTAAATAAGCTTTCCAAACAGTTTTATGATATCCAAAGAACTATTATCATTTGATTCTTTTATGGTCGTAACCTTTGGTTGTCATTCCCTGCACATAGATCTTAGAATATTGTTAGCATATTCTTATTTAGAAAAGGCATTTTCCAAGTTGTCTAGCTTGTTGGTTAAATGGAGAAAACGAGTATGCATGGATTCCACGGGTTCTCCGAGTTCCAAACAAAAAAAATTCATACTCTTCTATCAACATTTTGATTATCGAATCTTTGGCGTTTTCAGTTCCTTCGTAAAGGACTTGAAGAGCGTTCAACATAGTTTGTGCGCTCTTATGATGTGAGATAGAGTAATATACTTTAGCGCTTAACATGTAGATAGGTATATTCCTTGGCTTCAAATCATATTAAGTCTTTTTAGTTTCATCATTGGTCCAATCTTTTGGGAGTTTAATCGCATTATCAAATTTATTTTTAGGGATAAAGAAAGTCTTTCGCTAACTGCTCCCCATAGATTCTTGTCAATTGACATTAAGTGTGTGTATATATATATATATATATATATATATATATATATATATATGTGTGTTTTCCTTCCAATAAGCATAACTTTCTCCTTTAAAAAGTGGTTCTTTATTATGCGCACCCTTTAGATCGTCCTCACCCATATTCCCAAACTTTTGAGTCGCTTAGACCTAAATAAAATACCAGCTCTAAGGCCAATTGTTGGGTGAGAATATGGATAATAAGCGATCTTGATGGGGTGAATAGACCTTCCATGTTTAAAAATTTGTTTGAAAATAGTTTTATCAGAGTTTCAAAACTAAAATTGATTTTGCGTGGCAGAAGCAAATTTAGCGTAAAAGAGATTATGCTTCGATTGGAAGTTATGTGTATACTTAAACAACTCACAATACAATCAAAAGTGATAATTGAATTAAACCAAAGAGACAAACTAGCTTGTCTTGAATAATATCTCAATCACATAAGGAGTGTTATTGCACCATTATCAATACTGATAAAATTCTACAAGCACAGTTTCCTACTTAATCGACATTTAAACAAAGTTAAATTGCCAATTCTAACAAAGCCTATAACTTATGCAATAAATCGCCACCAATAGAAATCCTATCAGCATGCAATTTCTAGAAAGCAATAGAAAACGACCTAAACATGCAATTATTTTATATTAATTGTACAAGACGAATCGATTTTACCCACAACAATCCTCCAAGAAGGATTTAATTACTTTCTTTGATATTTTTGTAGAATAATAGTAAGTGGCTGGTTTGCCCGAGAGGTTAAGGGGGAAGACTTAAGATCTTCGGCACATGTGTGTATGGGTTCAATATTTTTTTCTTTTTAATTTTTTTTTCATTCTCTCAACAAAGGTTTATATATATCAAGCTTTAAATGTATTAGGAAAAAATATAATTTATTAAAAAAAACATTAACATAAGAGTTTATTTCACTATATGAATCTAACTAATATAACTGTTTTCATCAAAAGAAGTAGTAGAAATATTTTTTTTCTCTTCGTCTTCTAACAAATCACATGAGAAGAAGAATTTATTAGAAAGGATGAGCCGGATTTATTGAAATTCACCATAAGAATAATTGTAAAGAAAAATGATTTCCTAGTGCATAAATAATTTTCCCGTTTCTCATGGACGCCAATAAAAAATCAACACTACAACCATAAATCCAACCCATGAGATAGAAAGTCGGATAAACATAAAGGAAAACTGAAATTAATTGCACTAGGGGAAAAGTCGCCATGTTTCTTCAAAGGTTATGGTACAATAAGTTGATTGACTTTCAGTAGTACATTGTTCTTTTTCTAAAGAAGTTTTCTCTAATAAATCACAAAGATCTATTGTGGAGGAGATGGATGGATACCTTGGTTTTTCAAAGTAAAATGTCCGTTTTGGTGAATGGGAGCCCAACTAAGGAGTTTGTGGTGGAGAAGGGATTGAGGCAAGGTGACCCTTTATCGCCTTTTCTTTTTGTTTTGGTGGTTGAGGGCCTAGTGGGTTTAGTGAGGAAATCGGTGGAGATTGGTGAATTCAAAGGTCTTGATATTAAGGGGGTGTGAGGTGGATATTCTCCAATTTGCGGATGATACACTTTTAGTGGGTGAATGGTCTTGGAGGCATGTGTGGGCTATCAAGGCGGTGCTTAAGGCGTTCGAACTTGTTTCGGGGCTTGGCATCAATTATCGCAAGAGTAAATTGATTGGTTATAATGTTAGTAAGAATTTTTTGGATGCGGCTTCTTATGTTCTTTCTTGCAAGGTGGAAGAGGGGATGTTTTCTTTTCTTGGTATTGTCATTGGGTGTAATCCGAGAAAGATAGCGACTTGGAAGCCTCTTATGACTAAGTTGAAGAAGTGGCTTTTAGGTTGGAAGAATCATTTTCTTAGTTTGGGCGGAAGAATAACACTCTTGAAGTCGGTTCTTAGCTCTCTCTCAATCTTTACTATGTTTTTTTACAAGATGCTGGCGTTGGTGGCTAAGGAAATTACTAGCATTCAAGAAAATTTCTTGTGGGGAGTAGAGATGGAGGATAAGAGGAGGATCCATTGGGTAAGTTGGAAGAGTGTTTGTCTTCCGGTGGAAAAAGGGGGCCTTGGCATTAAAAATATCATGGATTTTAATTTGGCGCTTCTTAATAAATGGATGTGGAGAATTCTTAAAGGAGAGGAAGTTCTTTGGTATAAAGTGTTGAAAGCGCATTATGGCGAATTAAGCATGAAGACTTTTTGTGGAGGTAGGCTTCCTTTATCCTCTTCCACTTCATCTTCTTCTTCTTCTTCTTCTTCTTCTATTGCTTCATATTGGTGGAGAGATTTGATTACCATCGGGAATTTTGGGGTTGGAGATCCTATAGAGTCATATTGTCGTTTTAAAATTGGGAATGTATTTTCTACTCCATTTTGGGAAGCTTCGTGGTTGGAAACATTTTATTTAAAGAAGGATTTTCCGGAATTATATGTGAATTCTAGTTTAAAGAAGGTGGCGGTGGCGGGTATGGGAGGTTGGGTGAATGGGGTATAGACTTGGGGGAATTGTGGGATTAATCTGTTGGTTTTAGTCGAGCATAATCTTGAGTCGGATATGGAACCTTGTGTGTTTTGTTGGAGGGTCGTGAAGTGCGGAAGGTGATGGGGTGGTGTGGAGAGCCGAAACGGATGGTGTTTTCTCTGTTTCATCTTGCTATAATTTTTATGCTGGTTCTCGTATTCCTTACGGTCCACTTAATAAATTTGATGGGGCATTAAGTTTGCGGAAGTTCCGTTCAAAATTAAGGCGTTTGGTTGGAGACTCCTTGTGAATAGGCTTCCAACAAAGGACTTACTCTTACATAGAGGCATTACTTTTTTGGTAGATAATTCCAAGTGTGTTTTTTGTGGTGTTGATCCGAAAAGTCGGAATCATTCTTTCTTTACTTGTTCTTCGGTTAAGGAAGTTTGGAGTGCAGTGGCTATGTGGATTGGGAAACCGTATGGAGGTGTGGAGGAAGATTGTTATCAGGGTTTTATGGATTGGTTCTCCTTTTGTAAAAAAAAAAAGGTTAAAGAAGGTAAAGTAGGAGTAGTTTGGTTAGCAACTTTATGGACCCTTTGGCTTTATAGGAATTGGGTTTGTTTTTGGAATGAAGTGTGGAATGTGGATAATACAATTTGGAGCATCAAGTTTTTGGTTTGGAAGTGGGCGCTTATAGGAGATATTACATATCCCATTTGTAGTTTTTACGAACAAAGATCCTTTGTTATTTATTTCGTAGTACCAATTGGTTTGTAATCTCTCGATTTTTTTGGCGGGGATGTCTCCCCTTTCTTGATGTAAACAAGTGTTGAGAACCCTTAGTTCTCCTTTTAATACAACTTGCTTACTCAAAAAAATTGAAGCTCTACGACAACAGGAGTTTTTGGCACAAGGCTAGGTGACAACAAATAAGCAAAGAATTCTGGTAAGCAAATAAATGGAATTTGAATAACAACTTAATAGTAAATTTAAACCAATTGATAAAAGGGTATGGTATAACAACTTATTTTATGAGAAGGATTCAACCAACCCAATAAATTTGGAAAGGCTTTTGAGACTCAACGCTTCTTATAAAAGATGGTTTCATGTGAAGGTTGACAACAAGGATAAAGTCATTATTTTGTTGTGATATTTACCAAGATCTTATGATCACTAGGTGATTAGTCTCACATACATGAAAGAAAAAATCACACTTGATTCTATTTTTTGACCCTTTTTGCAACACGTACAATATCACCAAAGTGAAGAGGAAAATGAAGGAAGTTCAGGTGAAGGTTTGTTTGCAAAGGGAGGTCAAGGTCGTGGCAGAGGAAAGGGTAAGGCAGTGGATTCTGGAAGAAAAAGGGGTTCAAATTCAAGGACATAAAAATATCAGGATGTTATGGTTGCAAACACCATTGAAAGAGAGACTGTCAAAACAAGCCAGTTTAGCAAACGTAGTTTAGACAAATGGTTATTGCAGTGAGAGGATTTGCTTTGTGTTTCATCTAAAAAGTGCATTGATGCATGGATCCTTAATTTCCGGTGCTCCTACCATATGAAATTGCACCAAGCGCTTCAACTCTTTTAAAACATGTGATTTTGATTTTGTTTATTTAGGTGATAATAAAACTTGTATCATCATTGGAAAGTGGCAAATTAAAATTGCTTTAGATGATGGTGGCGTATGCACGTTGAGTGAGGTGCGTTATGTTCCAGAATTGAGGAAGAATTTGATTTCTCTAGGTACTCTTCAAGTGAATGGTTATTCATTTTGATCAGATGGAGATAGAGACATCATGAGGTTAGCAAGGGTGCAATAACAATGGTGATGGAAAGCAGGATTATAGACAACATTTATAAGTTGTTGGGGAGTACAATTATGGGTGATGTAGCATATATTGAAACTGATAATTACGTAACCAAACTGTGGCATATGCGCTTAGGTCATCTCACCTAATGTGGGATGATGGAACTACATAAGAAGAATTTGTTGAAGGGTTTTCAGAGTTTCACAATTGGATTGTACAAGTATTGTATTTTAGGGAAGAGCGTAGAGTTTGTTTCAAGACCGAGAAACACAACATCAAGGGAATCTTAGACTATGTCCATTGTGATATATGAGGCCTACAAAAGAGCCCTCAGTTGGGAATTTTATGTACTTTGTGACAATCACTGATAACTTTTCACGTTAGGTCTGGGTTTATTTTATGAAATATAAATCTAAGGTCTTTGCCAAGTTTAAATTGTGGATGGCAGAAATACATGCGCTTTGATTCATACATTATCTGGATTGGCTATATAAGGTATGATTATGATTGATGTATTTATGTGAGGAGCCATGATGATGGCTATTTTATTATCCTGTTATTTTATGTTCATGATATGTTGATTGTTGCTAACCATTTCCATGATGTATATAAGTTGAAAACCAAGTTGGATAAAGAGTTTTATATGAAGGATCTAGACTATAAAGAATATTCTTGGGATAGAAATTCATAGAGACAAATGAGCTAATAAATTATGGTTGTCTCAGAAAAGCTATGTTGAAGGTTTTTTTATCATATTTGACATGAGAATATAAAAGCCCATGAGTACTCCATTGGTGAATCATTTTAAGCTCTTTTTAAAATAACGTCTGAAGATAAACTCAGAGATTAAAGGTATGTCTAAGATTCCTTATACCAGAGAAGTTGATTGTTTGATGTATTCCATGGTTTGCACTAGATCAAATTTGGCACAAGTAGTTAGTCAAGTGTGAAAGTTTATGTCCAAGCCAGGGAAACATCATTAGGAAGCAGTAAAGTGGATCCTAAGGTATTTGAAGGGTACAACAGATCATGGTATAATGTTTAGCATAGAGCAGTCTATTCCATCAGTTGTTGGATATGTGGATTTGGACTATGCAGGTGATCTAGATGATATGAGGTATATAACATGTATGTATTTACTCTCGTGGGGGCCTATATGCTAGAAATAATCAATTCATTCCATAGTAGTTATGTCAATAACTGAGGCATAGTACATGGCAGCAGCTGACGCTTCCAAGGAAACATTATGACTTATAGGATTATTGAAAGAGTTTTGATATTGAGTAAGGTGGAGTTCAGTTGCATTGTGATAATTAGAGTCCTATCTATTTAGCAAAACATTAGGTGTATCATGTTAGGACCAAGCATATTGATGTGAGGTTCCATAAGATCAGAGAGTTTGTGGCGTCAAGATAGATATTATTTTTTAAGGTTCAAATTTCAGAGAATGCAGTTGATATGTTGGCCAACTCAGTCATAAATGACAAGTTCAAACACTATTTGGACTTGTTACATGTGTTTCTCAGTGATAAGAAGAAACTACGGGCTCTAGTTGCTAGGATATAATATTATGCAGTTAATCTTCATAAGGGTTTGATATTCGCCAATGTGGAGATTATTAAGTGTGACTCGTATGAGTATTATTGTAATTTGGATCACTAGTATCCCTATATATATATATATATATATATATATATATATATATATGCTTGTAACACTGAAACCCTAATTTGTGTAATTTATAACGAATCAATAAGGCAAAACTATCGCTACTCTATAGTCGCGGATGTAGGAAATTTGGCCAAACTGCATGAACAGAGCTTTAGTGTGTTGCTCTCTACTCTGATTTGTATCCGTGTTACTGGTCCAATAGCCAACAAATTCGATAAACCAATATTTTTCTGGTGTTTCAATTAAATATTATGATGTTCAATAACGCTTTGCATGCACGAGTTAGGGTCTTACTTAAAGGAAGTTAGCAAAATTTACATTAAAAACATAGTAATTTTGGGCGCAACTCAAGATCTTGTGTATGCGAAATTAGTGAGATTTTGTTTTTGACTCACTCTTTACAACGTTCATGTGCGAATATGGGGTTTTGCCCATGCAAATTATGATTAAGCATTTTTTATAAACTTTTCTTTTCATAAATGGTTGTTTCCTTTGGTTTTCATGCCCTTGTTATAGATCTAAGAATCTTTAAATTCAAATCATTGTTAGTAAAAACTTTGCCAAGAGCAATTAAATGATTTGTTAAGTGTATGAAACTTTTCTATTACTCTAGTATTTTTTCTTCCGGTAACATTCTAAACAATTCGTATTTTTGAGAAATTGTGTTTAATATAAACCTTTTAACTTATTTCGTTCCGTAATCAGTTGTTTCTAAAGTATCTTGCATTTTGTAGCAGAAATACAACTTTATACTCTAAAGATCTCATCCATTCCTAAGGCTAAAGTTAGAATATTTTTTCCTTTTTTGTCAAAATGAACTTTGATTTTATCATCACCATTCCATTCATTTATAGGCTTAGGTTTTTCTCTTCCATCAATACTAACACTAGGTACGAAGGGATCTTCTTCAATCAAATTCCAAATTTCTACATCTTGAGGTTCAACGAATATTTCATTCTTATTTTCCAAAAATCATAACATTCACCAGTGAAACTGGGTGGTTTATTTATATTGGAACTTTCACCTAAAAAAGGTTTAGAGCAAGCCATATATAATGGATCTAGGAATAACTCACCTAACCCTCGCTATGATGCCAACTGTAAATACTAGATAAAAACCTAAGAGGGGTGAATTAGGATTGTCGGGTTTTTCTCATTTTAAGCGCATATTTTTGAAAATGTAATATTTCTAGGAGAGAGGTTGTGGTTATATAACTAGTTCAGAAATAATATTGAGAAATGTGCAAAAGTATTAATATACAGAATGTAAAAGTTAAGGGTAGAGAGAAAGACACACGGTTTATCCTGGTTCTCCTTCTCCAACTGAAAGGTACATCCAGTCCCTCTATCTCTTTGGAGGATTTTCTATTATGTATCAAGAAATTTAGTTACAAGCCTCACAAGACTCCTCTCAAAAGAACTCTTATTACACATTATATAAAGTAAACCACTTTTTATTTACAAATACTTTCACCAAACTTTATGAATAACAAGAAACACTCAATCTTATTGGGAAATTAAGAATTTTTATAGGTTATATAATTGTCAGATCCAAACTAGAGATGTATCATAGACCATTACAATGCATAAACATGGTAATGGTTTGTCAAAAAATGCATTCCACTAGGATGTAATTGACTACACTCAAGCAGTAATCGCTTACATGATTTCTGTCTTTTAAAAATATAATGATTTTTTAATGGATGATTGATTACTCTCTTATGATAAGCTACTACTAGTACGTGGTAATCGATTATTATCATAAGGTGATTGATTACTTTCTTCATAAATCTTTGAAAACTCAAATTTAAAGTCTTTTTCCTATGGTTTCTACCATTTTTAACTTAGCAAATATGTTATCTTTCAATTATATGATATTGTCTAAGACTTTAAGTGATATATGAACTAAAAGGAGATCTATCAAAGATAAATAGATATGCTTAACCTTAACTTTAATGATCTTTGACATTTTCTTTTTATCATTCATTGTCTTCATCTTTTTCTTCTTTGTTGATATTGTTGTCTTTATCAAAACCCAGTCAAGTTCTTTAAGAGAAATCTTCTTTACACCTCCTTTATCTAATTTGACTTACACTAATATTTATATTTTGTATTTTAGAAGAGTCGATACAGGTACGAACTAGGATGAGTATTTCAAATATTATTTTTGTTGGATTCGTAGTGATTATAGTAGTTCTATTGACTCTAGTTACACAAGTCTATGTATTCATGAGAATGGTTATGTGATAATGTATGCTTATTCTTTCTTAGTGAATATCCCAAACCATTAAATGGTTATTATGACCAGCATCAAAACTAGTTAACCTTTACACGAGGTATTCGAGTAATATTCTTCCTATTGTAATAAGTCTTTTGTAAATAATTTTTTTCTGGTTGAGTTTTCTTCCACCAAAAAACAAGACGGTGTAAGTAGAGAAATCGTTAGGGATGATGATCATATTATGGTGAAGTTTCATCTAGGGTCTACTTTGGAGGTTCTCTACATGTACACTAGTATTATTGAAGATTTAATTTTTAGAATTCTCTTTATAAACTTTGAGTGTCAGTTCTTCAAGACACTCTATATGACGCCTTCTTAGTTTAGTCTCAATAAATGGCCCTTCATGAGGTCTTTTGAATTTTTTCCCAAGTCCTTGGCGTATAAGCTATTGTATGGGTTTTATTTTCTATTAATTGTACAAGATGAAAATTTTCACCCATATTAATCCTCCGACAAGGATTTAATTACTTTTGTTAATGTAAATGTAGAATAACAATAAGTGGCTGGTTTGCCCGAGAGGTTAAGGGGGAAGACTTAAGATCTTCTGCACATAAGTGCGCGTGGGTTCGAACCCCACAGCCAGCATTTTAAGTTTTAGAATAAATATTTTATATTACAAAAAAAAGCACTTTGACATAGATATAAAGACTTTATATCACTATAGAAATGTAAATAATATGCTTGTTTTCATACAAAAGAAGAAATATACATAGTATTGTTCTTCTTCTTAAAAATCGCATGAGAAAATAGCCAATTGGAAAGGTAAAAAGCACCTTAACATAAATATAAAGTAAGGGTGGTAGAACGGGTCATGGCCCGCCGGGCCGCACACCCGACATAAAATGGCGGGTTGGGTTGGGATTTTGGGCACGCTGCCCATCAAAACCCGTAGCCCTCCAAAATCCGCCACCCGCCAAAGTCCGCCCCACCTATTCATTCAACCCGTCCCGCCTTAAGCCAGCCCTTTTTCAGTTAATTCTAGTCATTCTAATTCTTGATGGTTTTATCTTATACATTTATTTGTGAATATATGCAAGATTTTTAAAGTAAAATTTGTTTAAAAGATGCTTTATAAAAATTATTCTGAAATATAAGTGAAAATTTGATTGAAAAGTAAAAAAAACCTATTAATCTATTAAAAAAATGAAAATAAATAAATAGGCGGGAAAGCCCGCCTGCTGCCAACTTGGCGGGACGAGTTTGATTTTATGCCCATTCTCGCTTGGTGGGCTTGCCCGCCCCGTTTTTTATTTTTTGCGGGCTTAAGGCAGGGTGGGACGGGCTTCCCGTTTTGCCACCCCTAATATAAAGAGTTTATGTTACTATAGAAATGTAACTAATATACTTGTTTTCATCAAAAGAAGAAGTAGAAATAATATTATTTTTCTTCTTCTTCTAAATCGCATGAGAAAAGAGCGCATTCGAAATGATGAAACCACAATTCTTGTCATTCGCCACTAAAATAGTTGTGAAGAGAAATAATTTCTTAGTTCATAAATTCTTGTTTGTTTGTTTGTTGGGCCAATTTAATATCCTATTGATTGAGAATGGAGGATATGTATTTCATGGACACAAATAAAAGACAACCAAACACTCAAATATAAAGTCGGGTGAATGAAAAAGAAAATAGAAACCAATCGCATCAGAGGGAAAGAAATTGGGCACAAAAAAAGAAAGAGAAATCCACCAAAGTCGTCATTAACTCTTTAAAACACTCTCAAATAATTATCTTAGATTATAATCATTTAAAAATGGTTTATGCATATGGAAAACATTAAATACTTGCATTCATCTATTAACACTAACTGATTAACATTATTTTTCCTTCTATTATTTTTAATTTGGTATTGTAGCTTCATCAATAAGTAGGTATTAGTAATTAAAAAAATTATTGAATCATGTAAATTAAAATTAATACCTTAATTTTTGTCCATATTCTTTGTTTAAATTAGTTGATAAATTAGCCCAATCATCTATCAAAATACTCATATTGCAACATCCAAGAAACGTCGCATAACTGCTAAAAAGGGGATTATTCTTAACATAACAAGTCCAAGTTTTATGGTCAAATTCGATCAGAAACCTAACACCCGAATTGCGAACTTTTGATAATTTACATCATAGAAGCACCTCTAGATTTTCTTTTGCCTTTATCCTCTATAGTATAATACTAATTTGTATGAGTGGCGCTAGATGAATTGTCCATCGATGTTCAAAACAACAACACATTAAAATACCTTCATTAAACCTTCAATAACTCAAAACAACAAAAATAAACCTTCAATAACTCAATAACTCAATAAATCAATAGCAACAACAATAGTAAACCATTATTATCTCAATAACAACAAAACTACAATATCTCAATATACTAAAATATTCCACATCTCAATAACAACAATAACACTAAACCTTCATTATTTCAATAACAACAAATTACAATATCTCAATAACATAAAACCATCAATAACACAGTAACAACAACAACATTAAACCTTCATTATCTTCATAACAACAAATCTTCTATTATTTTCAATCTGATCCATATAATATAAAATTTACTATAAATATGATCACTAACACTACCATTGAAATGCAAATATATTCATAGTTTAAGATACTAAAAATCAGTAGCATACATACAAGCTATATTCAGTTAGATTGTAAGACACCCTTTAACTCTTTAGGCTTACGATAATATGGTTTGTTTGCATTTTAGAAGAGTTCATAAAAGTATTAACTAAGATGAGTATTTTAATGATTTTTTTGGTTTGAGTAGTAGTTAAATCTAGTCATTCTAATTACTCTGTGACACAATCCTATGTAACCCTGAAAGTGATTATGTGATAAAATTTTCTTTTTCTTTCCTATTGCATATTCAAAACTCATCTTCCTATTGTACCTATATTTTGTAAACTTATTTTTTTCGATTGAGTATTCTTCCACAGAAAAGAAGATGATGTATTATAGAAATGGTTAGGAACAAAACCATGTGGTGAAGTGTCCTCTAAGGTTTAATTTATAGGTGTTATACACGTACAATAGTATTATTAAAGATTTTATAGTCAGAGTCCTCTTAACAATCTGTTTGGGACGAGCAGAATAGGTGGCCAACAACAAACGACTTGATCTTCGGTGATGGTTGAGAAAAAAAGGATTGTACCTGCAAGATACTCCAATGCCAAAGTAAGAGAGATAACAAAGGTACAACTTAGGTATGAAGTTTTGGCCAAGGTTTGGATTACCTTTCCCCCTAGGCGTAGAGGGCTATTTATAATGTTCTCCTCGGTGTGGATTGGGCCACACTATATTTATGGGCTTGGGCGTAATTCCAGGGCCCAAAATATTAGAGACCGTTGAATAAGTCTTAGTCCATTCGGGCAGAGGGGACTAGCCGTTGGCGAGGACAGTGATCTAGTGTGCTCGGATGATTCTAAGTTATTGGGGAGCCAACGTTAGTTATGTTCGGCGGATAATCAGAAGGGCAGATTTGTCCTCGGCTTGCTCGAAGAAGTGAGCAATGCTTATTGGGCCGCTCATACTTATGAGTGGATTGGGCCAATGGATACAATTGGGCTAGTCCAGAACACAATCTTTGAGTGTGAGGTCTTTAAGATAGTAAATATGACGTCTTCTCAGTTTCGTCTCCATAAGTGAACCTTCCTAAGATCTTTTGAAATTGCTTTCTAAGGCCTAGGCATATGATCAAGACTTTATAAGTTTATAGGGATACTAACTGTAAGTGCACAGTTAATCATTTAGTTTTGAAAGATATCGAACCCACGAGAACTGAGGATCAATACAGTACGATCTTATGTTACAAATTTAGCTAAAGTTATCGGTTTCTTGGTTTTAGAGGGAAACAAGAGTTAAATATAAATTTAATTAAATAATCAAATATTAAGATACCGGTATGTAATTGTCGGACTTCGGGGTTCAATAAATCAATGGCATAATTTAAAGTATAAAAACACTTTTTAGAATAAGTTATTCGAATTAAAAACTTTTACCTCACACTCTCGTGTTTATTGACTTAGATTACACTGTCAGTTCTAAAGTTTGCTCTCGTGTTTATTGACTTAGATTACACTATCGCTAAATCATTTAAAGCGCTCTCACTATATTTAGAGTTAATGTTTGATGACTACTATCTGGTAAAAACCTCAAACTCTCTTTGTGTTGATTTTAGACCTTAGTTTGTAATGTACTCTCGTAACAAAACAATTTGGTATTAGTTTTAGAAATCAAGACCAGAAAAAACTTTTAATTAGTTTTTATGCCAAATCGTTATCGAACCCGTCGATTCGGTGACCTTACATACCAGTATTAGAAAATTAGCCTAACATGCTTTTTATTACGAACATCCATAATAGACAATATGGAAACAATGATATCAACATAGCAATCAAATTATAAGACAAATTAAACATATAAATAAGAACCTAGAAATTATATGAATAAATTGAAATATCTTCAAGTACCAAGTGCTTCAACAGTACAAACGATGTTCTTCTAGTACAAATTCGATTCCGAAAATAGAAACTAAATCTAAGGTGCAATAATTCCTCAGTGCAAGGAATTATTGCTATGAAAAGTGAAATAAAATGGCTAAGAACAAGGGTTGCAAAGAGAAAGGTAATAACAGGAAAGTATAAACTTGCAGAGAAAATAAATAAAATCCAATTGACGGCAGGAAGAGAGAGTCTTCAATGAATAACTGAATCCCTTATATAATGTGACTGCACGACCTAATCTCCCTAGAATCTAAGGAGCCTCACTTGAATCGTGTGAGAATTCGTCAAACTGGGCTTCTCTTTAATCGTTCGTGGGCTTCTTCTGGTTTAAGTAATATAAGGCATGTGTCGTTCGTCATGTGTGTGTATTGTGGGGTACACTTTTCGTCTGTGTCGGTCGGGGTAGGGGAGTTGTGTCGTCTGTTTAGCAGAATTATGCAAACACTTCTGCTATTTAGCAAAAGTTTACATCTTTGGTCATTTTTCTTCCATTTCTCCATGCAAGCTTGGATAATTTGCAAACACCTGAAAATATAGCAAAAATAACAGAGTGAAACAATATAATCATTTAAAACGGTAAATAAATCCATGTAAACCAAGTCTAATACGCGATACATTTTCGTGTTATCAGCATAGAAGTTATTGTAGATGTTTTTATATTATTTTAATTGTACAACAGAGACCATTTTCACTCATATCAATCCTCCAACAATTATTTAATTACTTTCTTAAGCGTTTCTGTATGCTAAAAAAAGGTTAGTTTTCTAAGAGGTTAAGGATAAAGATTTAAAATCTTCTACTCATAAAGCGCCCATAGTTCGAACCTTACTACTAACATTTTTAGTGAGCAAGTGAGTTTCGTTATCTTATTCTTTTCTTAAAAAATATTTTTTCTATCAACAAAATTTAAAATAGATGAAGTTATAAATGTATAAGATGAACGGTAATATATTTTAAAAAATATTCAATTGGTGGAAGAAAATTTTATAAATAAAATATAATCAATTTAATATTTTATTACTTAGTTAAAATCAAAATTATACATAAATAACATGCAAACGGGTATTAAGTTGTGCCACTATCCCTTTATTATTCTCTTTGTATCTTATTCTCTTCTTTAATAAATGAATTTTGTTCATATTGTAACTTAACTAGGATAAGTATTTTAAAGACTTTTTTTGTTGGAGTAGTTGTAATTCTAATAATCTATAAAGCTATAATGACCATCTTCAAGACTAGTTGGTCTTTCCTCAATGTATTAGGTTATTCTTCTTCCTATTATAACATGTCTTTTGCAAATGTATTCTTTTCCAATTGAGCTTTCTTCCACCACCCGTAAAGAAGAGGACGATGTAATTATAAAAATAGTTAGAGATGAAGATCATATTGTGGTGAAGCATTCTCTTAGGTCTACTTTGGAGGTGTTCTATATATATGTAAGTATTATTTAAGATTTAATGTTTAGAATTCACTTTACAAAATTTGAATGTGAGATCCTCAAGACACTTAATATGGTACATTCTCAATTTCATCCCAACAAGTGCGCTGCATGAGATCTTTTGAAATTATTTACCAAAGCCTACACATAGAGGCTACTGTAGAGATTTTATTTTTTTATAAATTACTCCATCCCTCCTATTGTATTCTCTTTGAAATTTTTAAATTTTTTTAAAAAATAATTAATTATGTTGATTTCAATGATAAAATGAGTCATTTACTAAAATAACCTTATTAATAATAGGTAATGAAATACTTAAATAAATTAAAATACAATAAATAAAGGTAAATTAGTAAAAAGAAATAATAAATATTATATTGATATTCTAAATGGATAAATAATTTGAGACAAATAAAATAGAAATATGACACTTATTATGAGACGGAGGGAGTATACAAAATGAACTATTTTCACTCGTATCAAATATTTCCTCCGTCCCAAATTATAAATCGTTTTGAACATTTCTCAAAAATTAAGAATGGTAATTAATGTTACTTGAGAATGATATTGAGAAAAATATTATTAATGTAATAAAATTATAAAATAACTTATAATTTGAGATAATTTATTTTTACAAAATAACTTATACTTTGAGCAGAGAGAATACTAACAAATTAAAAGTATCATTTATACACTATTTTCAAGTTTAATTATGAATTGGATAGTATTACTAATGTGCAGTTAAATTAAATGAAACATTAACAAGAATTTAAGCAAAGAGTCATTATTAAATTAAAGTGGTAGGGACAACTCAGTAAATTTACACAAGGCCAGCTCACAAAGATGCTCACCCCATGCCCCAATCCTCAAATCAAAAACATCATCACCTCAGTAAATAAACAAAAATAAAAAGTAGTAAAAAAAAGCTATCAGATCCAAATCCACAACCACCAACCAATTTTCCCCTTTCTTCATTGATCGAAAAAATCAAAATGCCAATCAACTAACCTAGAAAATAGCATGTACAGGACCCGGACTCACTAACGCCGATCCCGGCGTACTTCCCGTCGGCGGCTCTGCTACAGTCGGCGGAGGAGACGGCGGAGACTGAATTGATGGTGGAGGAGGAGAGTTCGGGTTAGAGTCAGGCGGAGGAGGAGGAGGAGAGTTGGAGCTGGAGGTGGAGGAGTCAGGCGGCGGAGGAGGAGGAGTTGGATTTGTTACTGGCGGAGATTCTGATTGTACCGGAGGAGCAGGTATAGAAATGGGGTTGCCTGGTGTAAAAGGAGGAGTAGGTAAATTGAAATTCGGTGTTGGGAAAGTACCGCAAGATTCATCGGAGCATTTGTTGTTGTTGTTATTGCTGTGTCGGTGTCGCGAGAGACCGAATCCTATGATCAGACCAGTAACAACGAGCGCCGAGACGATGAAGATGAAGATCTTTGTTGCTTTTCCCACGTAGCACATTTTCTCCCTTTTGATATGAACTTGTTCTGCAAGCTGTAGATGTGTGTGGTAATGGTGGGGCTATTTTCTGAAATTTGGTTTTTGGTTTAGTTCTATCTATGTATTGTTATGTTTTTTTGTTTGTTTAGGAGAAAGAAGTGAGTGTGGGGTTTATGGGTTGTTTTTCGTCTTTTTCTCATGGCGTTTTGAGGGAGTGGGAGTGTGCATATCAAGAAGTTAACTACTGGTTGTTTTGTTGGCGTTGCTGGAATGGTTTATAAATAAGGGTATTTTGAGTGGGTAGACATGTGATGGGTGATTTTAATGTTAAAAAAGTTGAGGAGAAAAGTGAATATTGGTGTTGCCAAATAAAGACCAATAGTCAAGGAAGTTAATACTAATGCACTTTACTGGCCACAGTTTGTATCATAAGAGTTTTTGATAACATAACCCATTTACTACACTACACACATTAAGAAATAGTATATAAAAGAAAAAACAATTTATTAGTGTTAGTTTGATACATATATTATATACGGTATGAAATTGCATATTCTTGGAAAAAAGGCATAGGAAGGGGATGTTGTTGGTAGCACCGGGGTCCATTATTTGATATGATGTGGGGGATGGGAATCTAGGGTGAACGAGGATGGATTGCTAGTGATTAGTGAAGTTGTTTGAAAGTAACCGTTAAAAGCGGAAGCAGTCAATTCTTATGGAGAATCGAGCATGACAGAGGTGCATGTCTGCCACGTCAACCTTTGTTATAGGGTTGTCTTCCTGCCTGCTCTAATTACTTGACCTGACTCTGTAACCTGGACTCAACCGCAAAATAGAACAAAATTCATGTGAGTTGAATTGCAAGAGTGCAAGACTCACGAGGACTCACACGGTTCATTTTTATAGCATCTATGACACATTTTAAAGTTCTCGTTAAGCAAATACTCCCTCTAGATAAAATTTATTTTTCAATTTATTAAATAAATATTGTATTTGGTATATATTTAGTCCAAATAAATTTAGACTCATATGTTAGATAGAAGAAAATTCATTTGAATATGATAACATGACTCATAAGGACCCAAGTTAAAGTATATTGACAAAAGTCCATATTAATAGGTTGAACGCAATATTTAAAGGTTGGTATTCTTAATTGTGTATGTCAGTTAGATTATTCAACGTGTCTTAATTGTTCAACAAGTTAGGGGAAGTTAAAATAATTGAAGGAGCTCAGTTAAATTTGTTGATATTATTTTGACGAGATTTTAATTGGATGGTTTGACATAGTGGTTCAAAAGAGTGTGTCGAATGTCTTACACGCACACTAATCTTGGGGACTTAGTGAGTTTTCTTGAATGATTTGGAATTTTTTTCGACTGAGGAGATTGAATACGTGCCAAGGCTAAATAACCGTTTTTGGCCTTATGTAAACTTAAAGGACATGTGGAAGTAAGTTAAGGACAAAAAACATGCAAGCGAAGACATGTCAGCGTCTGAGAAAAGAGATGTTCGCAACAGTTATGTAATTTTCATTATAAATAGAAAATTCTAGCATTAGGTTTTGTGTGTTAAAATAACTACAAAAACTCATTATACTTACTCAAAGTATCTGAGCGAATGTGAGAAAAGAGTTCAACTGAGTACAATGATGTATTCAAACACCACAATTTATTCATGCAAATTCTTTTACACTAAGTGACTTTCCTACAATTTTACTTTTAGTCGAAGTCTTTATTTTCTTTGCATTTACATTCAATTTTCATTTTTTTTCTTTACTTTATCATAAGGATTTCAACCACGTCGAAATCTACGTCTTCTTACACAAAAAACTATACAAAAATATCAGAAATTTTGTACACATATGTCCTAGGATCACCTAGTTGATCCTGCAAGTAACATTTTTGGGAGTACTAGCACTTGTTTGTCAAATTTCACGGCGAACAGATTGGCACGCTCAATGGGACTTTTTTGTCAATGTTTAAATTTTAGTTTTTTTTTAGTTTGCATATAAAGTTCTTTGTTGTTAAAACTTATCAGTCTTAGTGAGCATGAGATTAAGGAGTGGTAGGATTTCCAAGATTACCCAAATATAAAATAAAGAAAATATACTAGAATGGTGAATCCAATAAATAACAACAATGGAGAACAACCAACTAATACCACTCAGGAAGGCACAGTCTCCGCAAGTGTGACTGAAGCGTTCACTTCCATAGCCAATATGGCGGTCATACCGTCGACGGTACAAAGTGGACCAATATTATCCCCAACAACAACACAGAGTCATCTGATGACTCCAGGGCAACAACGGATAGCAATGTTAGGCCCTATATGCCTAGTTTTACCATGCCCTTAAATGGCCGCGAACAACCTTATGGTATGCCAACATCGTTCATGGCAGGTTTGTATACGAATACATCGATATTCGTTGACAATGCGATGACTACACATTCACCATTAGAAGGGTCGAGATCAGCCGTAAATAATTTTGATCAAAATAACCCACCCATAGGCATGGGATTCTCTTCCCAACCAATGTCAGCGCTCACCACAAATTCTATGATGGCGTTAAGGCAACAAATGGATGAGAATAGCCATGACATGGTTGATTTTCTTATCCGACAAATGGGTACCATAATTAACCTGAATTTTTTTTGCCCCTTAGGTGCAAGTTCGACCTAACTTACAAATCCCAATAGCTAGACCAATTCAAAACGAGGGGGTCGTCCATGAGGAGAATACAATTAACCAGGGTCAATAATTTGTACCCAATGTCATTGAACAACCAACCTGGGGAAGTCGAACGACCAACGGTTATCATCGTCAATCAGTGGCGAAGCCAGAAAAGTTATAAAGTCTGGGCAAAAATTTAAATACCGCAAATTTATTGTATATAATATATAAATAATAGTCATCAAACAGAATAAAAGAGATGAAAGGTAACCTTACAATAGGGTGTTAAATAAAATCACGAGGCAAATGTCTTTTCCGAGACTATTTTGCAGTGACTGTTCGAATAATATCAATATCATCAAGTAACTTGAATATTTCCCGCTCAGTGTAACATACCATCAAGTCATTGTATGACACATCGCTGATCTTATTGCGCAATTTAGACTTGATAACCTTCATAAGTGAAAAAGACTCTTTTAGCAGATGTTGCCGATGTAACACCCCATTTCTACCCGGCAATATATATAAATCAGAGTTTTTCAAAATTTCTCAATAAACAAATGAGGCGTCACATAATCAAAACAAAACAAATCACCTCGTCGCATAAAGCGGATACATAGCACCTTTGAAATAGAATAACTTATTTTATTAAAACACAGCGGAATCACTTAAGAATGTATTCAATAAAATATCTTCAGTTAACTTAACATTTTGTCCAAACCAAAATGAAACAATTAAATAGCAACATCAATAATAGTATAAATCGTTCCCCCCCAGAGTGCTACGTATCAGAGCGACAACCGACTCGAGTAACGACAACTAAATCTTCATACTTGAATACCTGCACGTTGCCAATATAAAGGCAACGGCGAAACAAGAAAAAAAGGGTGAGATATCAAATCATATAAGTGGGCATATGATAAATTACATGCTAGGATTCAGACATATAAAATCATCGCATCACAAGTATCAATAGCTACTATACACATCATACTTCTACAGTTCATTAATCTCACATACTTTTCATCACACAACAAGTCATAATCATGTAAATAGTATCATCTAATAAATTTCACATATTCAAGTAAGCACAAAATTCAATAGTATAATACTCAAAAGATTCAATACTATTATCCCAAATATATACACAATCCATCATTATCACATATTCACACGTTTAACCAATTATATATCAAAACATCACCAATTTCAATTATCACATCTCATGTACACATGACAATCACATAAATGCATATATTCAAACATCACTTAACCTCAATGTGACTCAATGCAAGACATGTGACTCTATGCATGTGGTACCCAATGTGGACCCAAAGTTCCACCGCTTCCGATTCATATAGAATCTAGCCACGCTTCAGATCCGGACAAGATCAAAGCCACCAAATGTAAACATATAGTTTATCGTTTTCCGAATTCACTCTAGAATCCAAGCTCCGCTTTTGTTTCAAAGCAAACCACCTTTGTTTCAAGGCACACCATGACATGACTGCATGTACAATGTTGACAAACATATGCAATTAAGATCATCTCTACCATCTTAATATTTAGCATATCACAATAATTCAACTCGATGAATTATCCACCAATTGTACACAACATTCACAACACATACATATCATTCACATATAAAAGGCCAATTAATCAATTACGATTCACAAAATCCAATTAACACTAGTAACCATACTATCTCATGTTAATTCTCATTTTGCCAATTATATATGAACATACACATTTAAAATCAAGCAATTAATCATTAAAATTAATGCTATCCAACTACCCACAGAGAATCAATATCAAAACAACATCATTGACATAATAATATATATTTCTCAACATACATATTCAAGTCAAAACACAATTACGGATAAATTCTCAAAATATCGTAATTTACCGACAAACCAAATAGTTAATCTAATTCCAAATTATATTCTAATCAATTAAACACATTGAAATTAATTCAACTATTAATTTAATCAACCAATTAATAATCACACTATATTAATTTAATTAACTTCTATTTCTACTCCATTTCCAATTTCTAGCATTCTATTGTTCAAGACCATTTTTATTGAAAAGAATATCACGCTAGCTTTCTAACGCCTCGAACGGAGACTCAAACGGAGTTACGGTTTAAAAGATATGAATTGTTAAAGTTCCAATGAAAAAGAAAACACCGACATTATATACTGACAACTCTAAACATGTCAAAATTACTCAAAACAAACAAAAGTATGACTCTTAGTAATTCAAAACAACTCTAACAACTTTATTGTCAACTCTAACAACTCTATTGACAAATTTAATAACTCTATTGACAACCCTATTAGCAACTCTAACAACTCTATTCAAATTAAAATAATTTAAATTAACTTATTATTCTAATTATTTATATCTAATTCTAAAACTCTTAAAATTATTACAAATAATATTAGTTCCAATTCTATTACATTCTATTCCTAAAATGTGTGTCAATTTCCATCACAAAACCAATATTTATTTATAAATAATATTTAAATCAAACACAATTTCGGTCGACTCGTAAAATATCACAATTTCAACAAAATAACACCACCACGTTAATCTACTAATTAAACTTAACTACCACATAAATTTTTATCAAATTCCGAACAACTAATTATACCGCTTAATTCGGTTATTTCGATCGAACGGAACTATTTTACATTCTATTATATATATGCCATTATTCACATATATATTATATATGTTTCATTAAGTAACATACATATATATATTTAAGTAACACACGGGCACATATAAGGTTTCATTAAGTAATATATATATATATATATATATGTATTTATATTAAGCTACTGTATAAACATGAGAATAAATAATGGAATTTAATATGAAACAGAAACAAACAATGTAAAACACTTTGAAACAGAAACAAGCAAGGTCACAACATGGATACAGCAAACAATTAAAAGCAACGAAAATAAAATAACATGGGTAAGTGGATGTGTCGCTCGGCAACCACCCCCACACAAAATTTGCTGCCGGACATCAAAGGCAGGAGGAAGCAACTTTAACTACAACCTATATCCTAATTTCCAGCAACAATTAACACAAGCAATTGGAATAATATAAATCCCTAATCCCCACCATACAAAGTTTCATAAGTCCCATTATAGGAAGAGAACCCCACCCTTACCTTATCAATGGAAGCAACTCATTAGGTCTCTATTTGCATCTTCAATTGACACCATGGATGAAAAAAAACTTCAAGCTTCTTCTTCTTCTTCTCCATAGTCTTGCCTTTTTCTCCTCTATTCTTGCCTCTTCATTATGACAACTCCCTCTTTCCAAAATCTCTAAAACCCTAATATAAAACCAATTGGGCTTAGTGTTTAAATCCTCTCTTTATTTAATATCCTCCAAAATCAATTTAGGCCCAATAAGAGATATAACTAAAATAATCAATTATATCACTTATAATAATAATTCCTTCAATATAATAATTCCGACTTATAAATAATATTATTCTTAATATTATTTTCCGATTATCCGACTTTAATTTAATAATTCCAAATATGCCCTTAAAATAATACCGGCCATCCAAATTCCACTAAATCCATATTTAAATCCTTCAATAATTTAATTAACCAATTTAATTAAATTCGGGGTGTTACAACTCTCCCCCACTTATAATATTTTCGTCCTCGAAAATTCGCTCAACACCATCCCAAACACAACCCCGTATCAAATTCTCGAATCTCCAAATCGCGCTTGGTAACTGTCATACCCCAAAATTTGCCAATTATATTTCATGATAATTGAGCTCAGTTAATCTCCACAGGCTCACTCTCCTCCTAAGCAATGAAGGTGAAACCAAAAGTATCTTTTAGAAGACTCTTTGAGCTTTCTAAAATGTACAAAAACACCTTCATATGATAAAAAACGAGGGAGATATGATTGGTACAAGGTGGGCGATTTTCAAGAAAGGCGCAAAAACCTAAGTGATGAAATTTCATATTTTTGAGTAATGGGCCATAACTTTTTGATCATCCACGAAATTACAAGTCTACAAAGGGCCCAAAGACTATTTGATATTTATTCTATGGTTTTATTATATTTATTTTTGAATTTATTTAATTAAATTCAATATAAATCAAATTAAATCAAAAAATAAATCAAATCAAATCACACAAAAACTTTCCATCTATATCAAATGTCCAAATATATTCAACTAAGGCCAATCTCACGTGAAAAAAAAAAGCATGGAAATAGAATGCAAGTCAAAAGGAGAAGGTTTTTAAAACAAGAATAAAATCAAATATTTTTTTGATCAAAGGAGTTAATTCTTTCCATAAGTTTTACCCTAATTTGGTCCCATAAGGAGTTAATTCTTTCCATAAGTTTTACCCTAATTTGGTCCCATATATATACACAATCATGCAGCCTCCACACTCACGAAAAACCTAGCCTCCAAATACCATTCCCACACTGAAAAAAAATCTCAAAAAAAAAGGTGAAAGTCGTACAACCAAGTGCAGTTAGTTTTAGTGCCAATCATCCATCCTAATATTCTCCTGAGACATCTAAGAGTAAGAATTGATCAAGAGACATGCATTGAAACGTCTGAAACGAGCATCCCATATTCATCATGTTCATTCTTTTGTTTTTTTCGTATTTTTACTAATGCCTTATTTTAATCGAAACTAATGCTTCTAATGTGTTCAGGGGATGATTTAGTGCAGGATTAACGTAAAAAACTCGAGCTTTTAGCCCTAAACCGAAACATGCCATGGTTAGGGCATAATGCTCATGTGTGTCGGATCCCATGATCTAGGCCGTTTTAGATCAAAACAACATCACCATCGTGTTTGTAGGGCTCAAATTAGCGGGACTGGGTAGTTTGTTTTCTTGTTTAATGCTGTTTATTGCAGGTTTGAGATTATGGAACCTTAATGCAGAAAACTCGTAACAAAATCCGCAGGAAACTCCATAGGAGTTTCCGCAGGAAATTCCATAGGTACAACGAGGAAGATGATGAATAGTCCACGAAGACCTTTTGAATGCATGCGTATCGTTCCCTTATTGGCCGGTCAGCTTTTGGTTTCCTCTCTCCGCATCTGGTTGGTCAGTCAACGGATAAGATGCTAGTCTCCCTATCAATCGCTGACACGCGTTCAGCACCTGGCCCACTTTTGACTCTTTGCTTTGAAATATTTATTTAGACCACGTATTACTATATGAACATTTTTGCAGGTTTAAATAACATCACAGATACGTAGTACAGGTGGTAAACATGATGCTGTGACCTTCAGGTCCCCAGTTCGAACCAGACTGGGGGCGTTTTCTTTTTTTCACTTTTTTTAGATCATCTTCATATTCTAACCTATTCTCTATTTTAAAAAAAATAATAATATTAATAAAAATTGATTAGTAAAAATACTAGGTTAATCATATAATTCAATTTAGCTAGTTTCTTAATTAATTCTTTTATCATAAAAAAATAATTAGTTATTAATTAGGTTGTTTTTATATATATATAACTCTTTATTTATAATTTAATCAATTTAATGGATTTAGTTTATTTTAAATAACCTAATAGTTAGTTTTAAATTTAACATTTTATTAACTAATCTCAATTTATTTTAATTTGCTATTTAATCATCAAATCTCGACTTTCTCCCGATTCTTTTCCCATCTCGAAATCCCTTGTATGCCGCGTGTTTGTTTTATTGATTTTATTTTGTCATTAGAATGTATATAGGTCCAAATGTAAAAAATCATAGTGAACCTATTTATTTTCTCGCACTTTTAAATTCCTATATTTTATTGTGTATATTGCTTAGATGTATGCTAATTAGGGTGTGTATGGCAAGACTAATCAACTTAACGTTAGCTAATCATAATCAAGATAAATAAAATATCTGAATTGAATACACTTTTTGCACTCACTCACCTCTAAGGTACGCCCCTTTTGGTTGCCTTTCGAAATATGGTCGTGTCCCTCGAATGTAGAGGTACCCATTAGCAAAAGTCCCTCGATTAAAAATCATCACAAAGGTCATAAGTCCCTCGATGCCCCTCGATGTTGCCTATGAATACATGATCTTGTCCCTCGATTGTTGCCTACAGAAAGTGATGACCGTCCCTTCGAATATTGCTAAAGGTACCTCTACCTGTTGCCTTCAACGACCTCGATGACCCTTCGATGACCCGTACGTCCAATATAACAAGGATTTCCTACTTCTATATAGTATGGATGATCCTGGGAATTGTAAAAGGCATAGAAAAGGATCGGTCAATTAGGGTAGTTCTCTTAACTTGCCTAGCTCAATAAAAAATCTTTTCCACACTATTTCAAAAAACCAAGGCTACGCATTTACGCTAAAGTCCTTATACTTCTTTTCAACTCAAAACAAACAAAACATGAGCTAAGTAAGTTAAGAGCCCGTAGATAACTACGGATGAAAAGGGTGCTTACACCTTCCCTTTTCATAACTTACCCCCCGAGCCCGTTTTCTTTTTAAAAGGTCTTTTTCTGTACTTTTTACCTTTCCTAACATTGGACAAAATAAAAGTCGGTGGCGACTCTTGCTCACCGCAACATTGTTGCTTTCAAAAAATAAAAGTCAGTTCACCGAGTTACAGAACTGGCGACTCTGCTGGGGATTCTTTAAGAGGGGTTTACCTTAGGGCTTAGTTCATTATAAATGTTTTCAATTGTTTGTTCGTATGCTTTATTCTTAAAGTTTGTTTGGGATTGTTCTGTGTGAAAGATCCTAACCCGGATCTAGTGTACCTTAAGTATGTGGCATGAGACCAGGGAAACTGTACGACATGTATCGTTATGGTTGAACTGGTGGTCACCGTTAGTGCGACGCTTTGGTTTGTCCTGATGGCCCTTGAATTTGATCGAGGAGACATTTGGCTACCGCGTGGTGTCATGAGCACTAATTCGCCCTTAAAACCTTAGTTGAACTTGACTTTGGCTTATAAGAATTAGCGAGATGGCTGGCTTTGGATTCCTGACTGAAGCCGGTTGATACTCGATGCTACACTCATTGAGATTGGACTCTAGGGATGCTTTTGGCTGGCCGATCGAGTGCCATGTTGAGACAATGCCCGCGAGAAAGATCAGGGATATGAGCACCATAGAACCCGGTTACTCTTTTAGGACAGGTTGAACCAACTTAACTTCGGTGGGGAGGGTACTTACTTACGAACTTCATGCAAGCCTTTAAACCTAAGGACACTTGTGTGACTTGCCTGTGCTTGCTACTAACCCTTTGGTTTTCTTGCAGGTTTTTCTTGTGGGACTCACTTGTCCTTAATACCTTACGTTTTGCCTGATGCATTGCATGACATCATGACATCATAACATCATAAGCATAACATAATTAACTAACCCTTTCAAGGATCTTAGGAATTTAGGGCGCGCAATTTCAGGGGCTCTTATCAAGGACTGAATACCTATCGAGGGGCAAGAGGATTTATTTTCCTCTAGCCACGTATCTTCAAAATTCAGAAGTATTCCGAATCAGAGGCGATGACCCACTCGATATGGTGAGCTTGGTTCTCAAAGAAAGACGTTCAAAGACAAAATTCAGAATTCTTCAAACGAAGATGCGACCAAATCATTTTTAATGTTGCTAACTAAATTCCATAAGATCCTCGAAAACAATGCATTTGCATTCATGACATCACATAACAGGTTTCTTACAATGAGTCTCTCATCCGTCCTCGCTGTTTATTTCAGCATCATGAATCTCGAACAATCAGTTAAGGATCTCCAAGCTCAAAATGCTGAATTCCAAGCCTTGATTCTGAATTTGTCCAAGGGGCAAGATGAGCTGAAATCCTTTTTGACTAAGAAGGAAAAGAAGACCAAGAAACCTAAAGATGTTCTCAAGCCGGGAAGAAGGTTCAAAGGCCCCCTCAAAAAGGTTGAAGAAGCTGAAACTCCCAAAGAGGGCAAGAAGACTCTGGGGAAAAGGCTTAGACCGATCTTGCAACTCAGGGATGCTGAAGCCTCTGAAGACAGTGAAGAAGATGAGCAAGATGATAATGCTAGTATCAAGACTGAGGCAAAAAGTAACCATGACTCTGCCCAGCCCTCTGAAGAAGAAGAGGACTATTACCATGAGGATGAACATCCTGATGACAAATACAGGTTGCTAGAGGAGCGTATGAAAGCCATGGAAATTCAGAAGATACCTGGACTGGATTTCGAAGAGCTAGGACTCATCTCTGGAGTTGTTATCCCTCCCAAGTTCAAGACTCCGACTTTTGCAAAATACGATGGGGTCTCTTGTCCTAAGCTGCACTTAAAATCATATGTGAGGAAGATTCAACCTCATACTGATGATAAGAAGTTATGGATCCACTTTTTCCAAGAGAGTTTATCTGGAACTCAACTCGAATGGTACTATCAACTGGAAAGTACCAACATCCGTTCCTGGAAAGATTTGGTTGTTGCTTTCTACCAGCAATACCAGTACAATGCTGACCTCGCACCAACTCGCATGCAACTACAAAGCATGTCTATGGGACCCGAGGAAAGTTTCAAGGAGTATGCTCAAAAATGGAGAGATCTAGCTGGAAGAGTGAAACCTTCCTTGACTGACAGAGAATTGGTCGATATGTTCATGAACACACTGACTGGTCCTTTCTACAGCCATTTACTTGGAAGCTCCTCGTCTGGTTTCACCGACCTCATACTGACTGGAGAACGGGTTGAAAGTGGTATCCGAAGCGGAAAAATTCAGGTGGCTACTTCTTCTGGTACTATTAAAAAGCCATACAATGGGAAGAATGAATCCAACACCGTTGGAGCAGTCATGGTCTCTGATCAAGCGCCAACGCAACAACAACGCAATAATCAGCGCAAGCAGAATGCACCCAAAAGACAATTCACCAAGATCAACATGACTTTGGCCGAAGTGTTACCAAGGTTGCTGAAGGAAGGGCTGATTGCATTGAAGGATCCTCCTCTGAAGCCTAATACTTCATCTCATCAATATAATCCCAATGCAAGATGTGCTTATCACTCAGACAGTATTGGACATGACACAAATGATTGCTGGCCATTGAAGAACAAAATCCAAGACATGATTGATGCTGGTGAAATTGAGTTTGATCCTCCTAAGACTCATGTGCCCAATCATGACAAGACTGCTTAACCTCTATAAGGAGGACTTTTAGATCATTAGTTTTTTACTCGCATTCGCAATTTCTATTCTGTTTGTTTAAACATTTGAATTATGCTAGACATTATTTATTTTAAATAATCATCATCAATGCATTGCTTTTGTTTGTCTTGAATTATTTCTTCTCTTATTAATACAATAAAATTTCGTTTTACCTTTGTTTACCTTTATGATATCCAACTCTCGTCAAAACGGTGAGCCTTTCGAGGGAGGATGACGAAAACGATACCGCAACCTCATACAGTTTGCTTTTGAACGGACCATGTTGATGATGTACAGGCATTGTTTCAATCCCTAAATAGTGGAGATATAAGGATGTTAATCCCTCGTCAACCCCGTTTGAGCCGAAGAAGTAGAAGTCTCTTCCTCACACAAATTAAACCCTTAATCATAACCTGGGGCAGGGTAGTTACTCAGTTAACTCGATTGTATTAGCTGTTGTTTACATAAATAATGATGGGTTCCCCGCAATCATTAAGACAGACAGTCAATGTCCACCAAAAAAAAAAAAGAGATAGAAAAGATGTTAAGTCAAAACCTATGAAGGAGACTTATCAAAAATCAAAAACATCCCGCTGACTGTAATCTCAAAATAAACAGTTCAGGCAAAAGTTAGGGATAACGAAGTAAAAAAGGAGGTTGCTAAAAATCCTCAATAAAAGAAAACATTTCAAAGGAGGTCACTACAAATCCTCGACAGAAAGAAAGTATTACCAGAAAGGATGACTGTCTGTCCAAATAAAATTTCCGGTGCTCTAACCATCATCAAATTTCAACATCACGACTTCAAAACTCTGCTAGAACTTAAATGCAAAGTTAACTGGGCATAGGATCGAAGAACATCACGAAGATGGGGATGGGAACAAATAAACTTTGAGCCTTTATCCTTTGTTTCTTAAACCGTGAACCAAGCCACGTTACAACCCTTGAAAGTCCTAATTGAGGCATGGTTAGTTCGAAAGCATAATGTTGCTAAAAAGGTATCCTGACTCCTTAAGATTTGCCATAAATGCTGAGTTGATACCCTGTTTTTACAAACATCACGTTTTTATAAACATCACGCTTTTACATCCCCTATTTTAATCTTTTTCAAAAACTCAAGACAGACGTATGCATTGCATCTCATGAATTCATTATTAAACAAATTTTGCTACATAATTTCAAATGTTAGCAACAGAAAGAACTTGCACAGGGTACAACTAATGACTGAAAGTCATCCCGATAGACAAGATTACTCCAAGAAGCAATACAAGGGGCACGACATGTTTCCCAATCAATCTGGGGCAATCAGGTCAAGATTCCGAGAATCTCTCAAAGATGCCAAAAACAATCAGGGGCATGCATCCAAGTAAATACAAATCTATCAACATGGGGCATTGCGTTGGATCTATGATTACTAGGGGCATGTCGCCCATAGTGCACACCTCATAAAGTCCTCGCAAAGCGAATCTTTCCAAAGTTCCTATTAACTAGGGCAAATCCATGCAAGTCCAGTTTGACATCTTGATCAATACTCAGTGGCGTGTCCTAATCAAATGGTAGTTACTATAATACTGGGGGCAACTTTCCAGACACCCATGTCTTCCCACAAAGCCAGATCATACCCCCACAGAGCAATCATTAAGAAGATATCTTCAAATACTCTCGTCCCGACAAAGACGTGGCTCCCCAACAGAGTTTACATCTTCAACACTACCATTTCTCCAACACTTTGCTCTTCTCCAACACGGCTTACTAAATATCTTTCATCCCCAATCAGGGTACATCAAGTTACTGATCATCCCCAAGCAGAAATCATAAAATCCCCAGCTACACATCTTCAAAACAAGATCAAATATCCAAGTCACAATGATACAGAGATTTATTTTCTCAAAACACTCCAAACAACATCAGTCATACATCATATTCATACATTGCATACGTTACTATGCATAATGACATTGCATATTTCTAACGTTGTTTTCAGGTTCCGCCTCGACAAGCATTCCTCTCAGATATAATCAAGCTGAAGATTCATTCTGACAAGTCTTTGTACAAACTAAAACTTCATCAAAAAAAAAAAAACTTGTCAACTCTAACAAGCAAGCATTCTCTATCAGATATGGTCTAATGTATGACTCGTTCCGGTATTCTCTATCAGATATGGTCTAATGTATGACTCGTTCCGGTATTCTCAATCAGATATGGTCTAATGTATGACCCGTTCCGATATTCTCAATCAGTTATGGTCTAATGTATGACCCGTCCTGATATTCTCAATCAGATATGGTCTAATGTATGACCCGTTCCGATATTCTCAATCAGATATGGTCTAATGTATGACCCGTTCCGGTATTCTCAATCAGATATGGTCTAATATATGACTCGTTCTGATATTCCTCTTCAGATATGGTCTAATGAATGATTCGTTCTGACATCCTTCCAGATATGGTCTAATGTACGACTCGTTCTGACATCCTTTATCAGATATGGTCTAATGTATGGCTCGTTTTGATATTCTCCTTCAGATATGGTTTAATGAATAACTCATTATGATGTCCTGCTTCCAGATATGGTCTAAGGCACGACTCGTTCTGGCACTCCTCTTCAGATATGGTCTAATGAATGACTTGTTCTGGCACTCTCTACCAGATATGGTCTAATGAATGACTCGTTCTGACATTCTCTACCGGATATAGTCTAATGTATGGCTCGTTCTGACATGCTCCTTCAGATATAGTCTAATGAATGACTCATTCTCTCAAATGAAGTATATTTTATGGTTCACTCTTCAAACGTAGTCTAATGTACGGCTCTTTCCGACATCTCCTTCAGATTCCAACAAACACTTATCAATGCTTCAAGCTCGGATATAGTCTAATGTACGACTCATTCTGACTTTCATATTATTAATGGCTGGATGGCATCTTTAATCCCATCTGTGAAAAGTCCCTACATCATCAAGGGCAAATTTCTCAGTATTCTAGTGTTCAATCTCCTTCAACCTTCAGATTCCGACTGGCACCCGAGCCAATCTACATCCTCAGGTTTAAGAAAATTGAACAGGGGCAGCTGTCATACCCCAAAATTTGCCAATTATATTTCATGATAATTGAGCTCAGTTAATCTCCACAGGCTCACTCTCCTCCTAAGCAATGAAGGTGAAACCAAAAGTATCTTTTAGAAGACTCTTTGAGCTTTCTAAAATGTACAAAAACACCTTCATATGATAAAAAACGAGGGAGATATGATTGGTACAAGGTGGGCGATTTTCAAGAAAGGCGCAAAAACCTAAGTGATGAAATTTCATATTTTTGAGTAATGGGCCATAACTTTTTGATCATCCACGAAATTACAAGTCTACAAAGGGCCCAAAGACTATTTGATATTTATTCTATGGTTTTATTATATTTATTTTTGAATTTATTTAATTAAATTCAATATAAATCAAATTAAATCAAAAAATAAATCAAATCAAATCACACAAAAACTTTCCATCTATATCAAATGTCCAAATATATTCAACTAAGGCCAATCTCACGTGAAAAAAAAAAGCATGGAAATAGAATGCAAGTCAAAAGGAGAAGGTTTTTAAAACAAGAATAAAATCAAATATTTTTTTGATCAAAGGAGTTAATTCTTTCCATAAGTTTTACCCTAATTTGGTCCCATAAGGAGTTAATTCTTTCCATAAGTTTTACCCTAATTTGGTCCCATATATATACACAATCATGCAGCCTCCACACTCACGAAAAACCTAGCCTCCAAATACCATTCCCACACTGAAAAAAAATCTCAAAAAAAAAGGTGAAAGTCGTACAACCAAGTGCAGTTAGTTTTAGTGCCAATCATCCATCCTAATATTCTCCTGAGACATCTAAGAGTAAGAATTGATCAAGAGACATGCATTGAAACGTCTGAAACGAGCATCCCATATTCATCATGTTCATTCTTTTGTTTTTTTCGTATTTTTACTAATGCCTTATTTTAATCGAAACTAATGCTTCTAATGTGTTCAGGGGATGATTTAGTGCAGGATTAACGTAAAAAACTCGAGCTTTTAGCCCTAAACCGAAACATGCCATGGTTAGGGCATAATGCTCATGTGTGTCGGATCCCATGATCTAGGCCGTTTTAGATCAAAACAACATCACCATCGTGTTTGTAGGGCTCAAATTAGCGGGACTGGGTAGTTTGTTTTCTTGTTTAATGCTGTTTATTGCAGGTTTGAGATTATGGAACCTTAATGCAGAAAACTCGTAACAAAATCCGCAGGAAACTCCATAGGAGTTTCCGCAGGAAATTCCATAGGTACAACGAGGAAGATGATGAATAGTCCACGAAGACCTTTTGAATGCATGCGTATCGTTCCCTTATTGGCCGGTCAGCTTTTGGTTTCCTCTCTCCGCATCTGGTTGGTCAGTCAACGGATAAGATGCTAGTCTCCCTATCAATCGCTGACACGCGTTCAGCACCTGGCCCACTTTTGACTCTTTGCTTTGAAATATTTATTTAGACCACGTATTACTATATGAACATTTTTGCAGGTTTAAATAACATCACAGATACGTAGTACAGGTGGTAAACATGATGCTGTGACCTTCAGGTCCCCAGTTCGAACCAGACTGGGGGCGTTTTCTTTTTTTCACTTTTTTTAGATCATCTTCATATTCTAACCTATTCTCTATTTTAAAAAAAATAATAATATTAATAAAAATTGATTAGTAAAAATACTAGGTTAATCATATAATTCAATTTAGCTAGTTTCTTAATTAATTCTTTTATCATAAAAAAATAATTAGTTATTAATTAGGTTGTTTTTATATATATATAACTCTTTATTTATAATTTAATCAATTTAATGGATTTAGTTTATTTTAAATAACCTAATAGTTAGTTTTAAATTTAACATTTTATTAACTAATCTCAATTTATTTTAATTTGCTATTTAATCATCAAATCTCGACTTTCTCCCGATTCTTTTCCCATCTCGAAATCCCTTGTATGCCGCGTGTTTGTTTTATTGATTTTATTTTGTCATTAGAATGTATATAGGTCCAAATGTAAAAAATCATAGTGAACCTATTTATTTTCTCGCACTTTTAAATTCCTATATTTTATTGTGTATATTGCTTAGATGTATGCTAATTAGGGTGTGTATGGCAAGACTAATCAACTTAACGTTAGCTAATCATAATCAAGATAAATAAAATATCTGAATTGAATACACTTTTTGCACTCACTCACCTCTAAGGTACGCCCCTTTTGGTTGCCTTTCGAAATATGGTCGTGTCCCTCGAATGTAGAGGTACCCATTAGCAAAAGTCCCTCGATTAAAAATCATCACAAAGGTCATAAGTCCCTCGATGCCCCTCGATGTTGCCTATGAATACATGATCTTGTCCCTCGATTGTTGCCTACAGAAAGTGATGACCGTCCCTTCGAATATTGCTAAAGGTACCTCTACCTGTTGCCTTCAACGACCTCGATGACCCTTCGATGACCCGTACGTCCAATATAACAAGGATTTCCTACTTCTATATAGTATGGATGATCCTGGGAATTGTAAAAGGCATAGAAAAGGATCGGTCAATTAGGGTAGTTCTCTTAACTTGCCTAGCTCAATAAAAAATCTTTTCCACACTATTTCAAAAAACCAAGGCTACGCATTTACGCTAAAGTCCTTATACTTCTTTTCAACTCAAAACAAACAAAACATGAGCTAAGTAAGTTAAGAGCCCGTAGATAACTACGGATGAAAAGGGTGCTTACACCTTCCCTTTTCATAACTTACCCCCCGAGCCCGTTTTCTTTTTAAAAGGTCTTTTTCTGTACTTTTTACCTTTCCTAACATTGGACAAAATAAAAGTCGGTGGCGACTCTTGCTCACCGCAACATTGTTGCTTTCAAAAAATAAAAGTCAGTTCACCGAGTTACAGTAACACTTCGATCACTACCTCTTCGTCACAACAATGATTCCTCATGAACACAAACACATTACTATTCTTACCAGATTCACAATAATCAACGACTCAATGCAGCATCCTGGCTCGTCGCACTTATTCCAACAGTCTATCAATCTAAACATCAAGATAACTCCACTTCACAGTCTTCTGACATATAGTCCTTCACTTCTTACAAGTCGTATAACAACAATGTCACATAATGCTTCTGCTGCGCAACTCGTATAATTCTTCTTTAAGTCACCATTCTCGATAAAATTCCGTCCACTTATATGGTTCACAAATTCTCGATCCAATACAAACTTTCTTCAATACTCATCCCCACATCGTTGTTTACTTGATAATTCCAATCTTTCACTTTGTGACACTCGCTTGCATAAAACGTACCACACCGATTGTTAATCTCATCTAATTCTAACTCAACCATCCCTCTTACCAAGCTATACAAACTAATGGGCGACTATCTTCACGATAAAATATAGACACTCTTTCTACACTATTAAGACAACAAGACAAATCTATAATGTCCAACACAAGTTTCGTCTACCATTAACAATAGATTGAGGGTGATCAGTTCCCCAATTTGCCAATTAGTATCCGACAAACTTAGTGGAGTATAAATCGTTGTTACATCATAATAGCGTTCTGTCCGAATTTCCACTTAAATCCAATAACACGACGTAATCCAATGATTCACTTTGGGTTTTCACAACTCCTACAACATCTTACCTTATCAATCGATCTTGTCGATGAGACACCGACGTCTAAACATAATACAGAAGTCTGATTCATAATCACTTAGCATCACACAATTTGTTTCGTCTTAACCGAAGTCCTCCTCACGATAAACTGGCGATAGAAATTCCATACATTCCTTCTTTTATACACACCGCCACTTTTGGCATCCCAAATACGACTTCTATCATCCCTAATTCTGACTTTTTCTTCGCTACTACTTCACTCTTCCTTAAAAGTCATCAGTACTCAAATAATCTTTAATACCGAACATCTCGTTCTCTCATCTTAATCATCAACAACAAGTTCTGCTTAACTTTGCTTCAGACATATGCGGTAATAACCATTCTTATTCAACAGGCTTACACATTTCCATAAGGTAGAATACAATTTCACCTCTTCGTAGGCTCAAACGGTACGTCCAACTGATACTCGAAACCTAAGATACAAATCTTTAACGTTATTCGAATTGTAAACATCGACGTCAAGCATCGACAATTTTTTATTTTATCTCCCAAACTCCTCAAATAACTTCGACGACAAACTGCACCCCATCCCAACATCATCACGTCAAAATCAAAACAATTACGGCTGCAGCAATCATTCTTATAATACACTTCATATCGTTATCTTTCTGACGCTTCAAATGGAGTTCAAATCAGATATCCGAAACTCAAGCTAGGCGCATTCTCGAGTTCCAACTCGGGCTTGCGATTCACAACACTTCACACATCGACTACGTTCATTAATCACTTATGCAAGTCTAACATAAAGTCTACTGCAACTTTATCACCTTAACACTTGTCAAACACCGGCATCAGACGCAAAGGCTAAACACACCGACAAGCTCTCAGTCCTCAACCGTGCTGAACATCGTCACTCTCTAACTTCTGTCTCCCAAAATTATCCTTAACTTCACATTGTCTTCAACTCTGGTTAACATCCAAAATTCTCAACAACACTTGCATCGTCGCTTGTCGATAACATACCTGACCATCCCTTACAACAGAAACATCTTCGAGAAGCAAAACTTCTCCCACACTTGGAATCAAACCAACTCCTGCAACAAAACAAACAAGTACGGACAGTGTTTCACACACGTGTCGTGTACTAAAGACTAAAACACTGACAGCATTCAACTATCGCACAACTCAACAAACTCGACAACTTGGCCGGATGGACCAACCAGGCTCTGATACCACTAATGTAACACCCCATTTCTACCCGGCAATATATATAAATCAGAGTTTTTCAAAATTTCTCAATAAACAAATGAGGCGTCACATAATCAAAACAAAACAAATCACCTCGTCGCATAAAGCGGATACATAGCACCTTTGAAATAGAATAACTTATTTTATTAAAACACAGCGGAATCACTTAAGAATGTATTCAATAAAATATCTTCAGTTAACTTAACATTTTGTCCAACCAAAATGAAACAATTAAATAGCAACATCAATAATAGTATAAATCGTTCCCCCCCAGAGTGCTACGTATCAGAGCGACAACCGACTCGAGTAACGACAACTAAATCTTCATACTTGAATACCTGCACGTTGCCAATATAAAGGCAACGGCGAAACAAGAAAAAAAGGGTGAGATATCAAATCATATAAGTGTGCATATGATAAATTACATGCTAGGATTCAGACATATAAAATCATCGCATCACAAGTATCAATAGCTACTATACACATCATACTTCTACAGTTCATTAATCTCACATACTTTTCATCACACAACAAGTCATAATCATGTAAATAGTATCATCTAATAAATTTCACATATTCAAGTAAGCACAAAATTCAATAGTATAATACTCAAAAGATTCAATACTATTATCCCAAATATATACACAATCCATCATTATCACATATTCACACGTTTAACCAATTATATATCAAAACATCACCAATTTCAATTATCACATCTCATGTACACATGACAATCACATAAATGCATATATTCAAACATCACTTAACCTCAATGTGACTCAATGCAAGACATGTGACTCTATGCATGTGGTACCCAATGTGGACCCAAAGTTCCACCGCTTCCGATTCATATAGAATCTAGCCACGCTTCAGATCCGGACAAGATCAAAGCCACCAAATGTAAACATATAGTTTATCGTTTTCCGAATTCACTCTAGAATCCAAGCCCCGCTTTTGTTTCAAAGCAAACCACCTTTGTTTCAAGGCACACCATGACATGACTGCATGTACAATGTTGACAAACATATGCAATTAAGATCATCTCTACCATCTTAATATTTAGCATATCACAATAATTCAACTCGATGAATTATCCACCAATTATACACAACATTCACAACACATACATATCATTCACATATAAAAGGCCAATTAATCAATTACGATTCACAAAATCCAATTAACACTAGTAACCATACTATCTCATGTTAATTCTCATTTTGCCAATTATATATGAACATACACATTTAAAATCAAGCAATTAATCATTAAAATTAATGCTATCCAACTACCCACAGAGAATCAATATCAAAACAACATCATTGACATAATAATATATATTTCTCAACATACATATTCAAGTCAAAACACAATTACGGATAAATTCTCAAAATATCGTAATTTACCGACAAACCAAATAGTTAATCTAATTCCAAATTATATTCTAATCAATTAAACACATTGAAATTAATTCAACTATTAATTTAATCAACCAATTAATAATCACACTATATTAATTTAATTAACTTCTATTTCTACTCCATTTCTAATTTCTAGCATTCTATTGTTCAAGACCATTTTTATTGAAAAGAATATCACGCTAGCTTTCTAACGCCTCGAACGGAGACTCAAACGGAGTTACGGTTTAAAAGATATGAATTGTTAAAGTTCCAATGAAAAAGAAAACACCGACATTATATACTGACAACTCTAAACATGTCAAAATTACTCAAAACAAACAAAAGTATGACTCTTAGTAATTCAAAACAACTCTAACAACTTTATTGTCAACTCTAACAACTCTATTGACAAATTTAATAACTCTATTGACAACCCTATTAGCAACTCTAACAACTCTATTCAAATTAAAATAATTTAAATTAACTTATTATTCTAATTATTTATATCTAATTCTAAAACTCTTAAAATTATTACAAATAATATTAGTTCCAATTCTATTACATTCTATTCCTAAAATGTGTGTCAATTTCCATCACAAAACCAATATTTATTTATAAATAATATTTAAATCAAACACAATTTCGGTCGACTCGTAAAATATCACAATTTCAACAAAATAACACCACCACGTTAATCTACTAATTAAACTTAACTACCACATAAATTTTTATCAAATTCCGAACAACTAATTATACCGCTTAATTCGGTTATTTCGATCGAACGGAACTATTTTACATTCTATTATATATATGCCATTATTCACATATATATTATATATGTTTCATTAAGTAACATACATATATATTTAAGTAACACACGGGCACATATAAGGTTTCATTAAGTAATATATATATATATATATATATATATATATATATATATATATATGTATTTATATTAAGCTACTGTATAAACATGAGAATAAATAATGGAATTTAATATGAAACAGAAACAAACAATGTAAAACACTTTGAAACAGAAACAAGCAAGGTCACAACATGGATACAGCAAACAATTAAAAGCAACGAAAATAAAATAACATGGGTAAGTGGATGTGTCGCTCGGCAACCACCCCCACACAAAATTTGCTGCCGGACATCAAAGGCAGGAGGAAGCAACTTTAACTACAACCTATATCCTAATTTCCAGCAACAATTAACACAAGCAATTGGAATAATATAAATCCCTAATCCCCACCATACAAAGTTTCATAAGTCCCATTATAGGAAGAGAACCCCACCCTTACCTTATCAATGGAAGCAACTCATTAGGTCTCTATTTGCATCTTCAATTGACACCATGGATGAAAAAAAACTTCAAGCTTCTTCTTCTTCTTCTCCATAGTCTTGCCTTTTTCTCCTCTATTCTTGCCTCTTCATTATGACAACTCCCTCTTTCCAAAATCTCTAAAACCCTAATATAAAACCAATTGGGCTTAGTGTTTAAATCCTCTCTTTATTTAATATCCTCCAAAATCAATTTAGGCCCAATAAGAGATATAACTAAAATAATCAATTATATCACTTATAATAATAATTCCTTCAATATAATAATTCCGACTTATAAATAATATTATTCTTAATATTATTTTCCGATTATCCGACTTTAATTTAATAATTCCAAATATGCCCTTAAAATAATATCGGCCATCCAAATTCCACTAAATCCATATTTAAATCCTTCAATAATTTAATTAACCAATTTAATTAAATTCGGGGTGTTACAGCCGACACCGATAATATCAAAGCTAACTCAATAAATTTATAAACCAATGAAAATAAGTTTGTAAAACAAGCTTAACATAAAATCATTACCAAAATTATCTTTGCATAAACCACATTGCACTTTAAGAATACCACACAAACCTTCAATAAATGCTTTCTTTCTACTGTGATGTAATAGTAGGTGTGGATGTGCTACGTGGGTGGTGTACCAGTAAAACCATCATTTCTAATCGGTCAAAAACGCAAAGACCATAACACCAAACAAATATCTCACTTTTTTTTAGAAAATTAAATTAAAAATCATTAAAAAAAAGGTAGCTTTGTTTGTAGACTCGTGTTAAGAAACCTATTTTTCTTTCTATGCAAAGGATCATTTTTTCTATTATATTTCACACAATAACCAGATAAATAAACAAATTAAAATTTCCTTTATGTACAAGGCGTTAACAACACATCTCCCTCATCAAATTTATCATCTCTCTCAGACCAAAAACAATTGCAACAAACAATCTACATCATATTTCTTGTAACTACTCAAAAATGATTCAAACCTACAGATTTGTAAAATCAAATCATTAACAACTATGGCCTACATCAATCTTTACAATTTATAAAACATAAATCATTACCAGTAAAATCTAAATATTCACAAACTCAAAATCATCACCTCTCAAGGCCCAACCATCATCCTTCAACAACTAGTTAACCATCACAAATTTCAATTACAACACAAAACAATAACTACAAAATCTCCATACACAGACCCAAACGATTTTCAAATAAGACGGAGCCATAGTTTTGTATTTTTTTCAGAAAAACAAGAAGAAAAGAATAAAGAACAATGTGTCAATAGAAGAAGAAAAGCATGAAAGGATAAGGGAAAGAGAGCTACCGATCGGAGGGGTCGTGATATGATTAAAGAAGTGGCGTGCGACGGTGAAGTATGGAAGGCTGGCGTCGGCGACTGTGGCGTGTTCTTAGGGGTTGTGATATTTCCTTTCGTTTTTTCTTTCTAATGAACGATTTTCCTTTCTATTTTTTTTTTAAAATTTTTTGTTTTGTTTTAGACACATGGGCTTCAAAAAACTATTGGGCCCGAGTCTGGACAAGTGTGATAAGTGCTAAAATGTACTTATTTTGTGTATGTAAATAGTGGCACTTATTGATACTTTTGTTAATACCGTTTGAATAATTCCCCGTTTTGTGTATAAATACGTATACTTTGTGAATAGTTGTATTTTCATATACTTTTATACCATTTGCTAGTTTTTCCTTTGTTTTTATAGGTATTCATGCTTATTGGAGCCTTGAGGAATAAAATGTCAAAGGCACGGCTTCGATTTCACAATTTTGGTGAAAGCCCGCTTAGCCACCGTCAAGCGGACTTCCAAAGACTCAAAATAAGGATGACCAAAATCATCATTTTGGTTTCCATTCATTCATTATTGGATAGAGCATTGAATAAGCTTTCCAACGCTTCAAATCGGGCGCAATTCGGAGTTACGGTTCTCGAGTTATGGCGAAAACAAAATCTGATTTTTAGCAGACTCCGCTAAGCGGAGGGGGGTCCGCTGAGCGGAGCTCCAGCGGAGAAAATCAGAGTCTGGATGCAATTTTGAGTCCGCTGAGCGGAGGGGGTCCGCTAAGCGGACCTGCTAAGACAACATCTCGTTAAAAGGGGCAAAAATCACATTTTTAGGTTATGGGTTGGGTATTTTTGAGTCCCAACACCATCAACTTCATTCTTATAGTAGAATTGGCTTAGAAAACAACTTCGGAGGTTGCATAAGGATGATTGGGGGTAGATTGAGCATCGAACGGAGCTGACAAACCGGGAGATCTTCGGTTCATTTCTCTTCTTCTTTGTGTATTTCTCTTTGGTTGGGTTTGTTTATATATTTACTTGAATCTTATGTATATTTACCGATTATAATGTTATATTTAACTTGCTTTACAAATCTGTGTTGATATTATCCTGGATTTTTGCTCTATGCTGGGGATTTGGGGTGCTTTAGAGATAAACTTCTTGAATCCTTATCTAGGATGATAATCTGTTGGTTCTGAACTCAAGAGATAGATTTATAGCTAGCATTCACTATTTGTATTTGTTCTTAATGCTTTCGTGTTTGAGCAGCGCGCGAGAGATCGCCGACGCGAGAATACGGATGTTCTCGCGACTTCGCGTTAGAGATAACCTTAGTTGTGAGATGATCTCGTTTGTGCTCCAGAGATGGACGCTTATGTGAGAGATACGTGATGACATAGATGAGTATCGTAGGTTGAGTATAACGGGTTGGTAAGTGTATGTTTGTGAAGAGTGAATATATTTACATTCCTAATAAGTTATTTCTCTTCTAAGAATGTGTTCATTCTTTTCCTGTCTATAACTTTGTTTACTCTTTGCTCATTCAAACTCAAGCTCGAAACCGTAGAAACTGTTGAATGGCATCTCTCCATCTCTGTGGATGATAATTCCCGGATCAATATTTCCAAATCTTTTTTCGTTGCTTGCCCTATACTGCATTCAACAAAATGGCGCCGTTGCCGGGGATGGTTGTGATTGCATCGCAATAGCTTTCATGGTTTTTAGCTTTGTATATATCGTATATATTATATAGTTTCACTTGTATATATATTTACTTGTACATGTTTACTTGTTTATGTTCACCATATAAGTTTACTTGTATATGTTACATATAAGTATACTTTTATTGGTGAATGTTGGTGAAACATGTTGATCTCGGATGAGCTCTTTAATAACAAATCTTCACTTTTCAACTTGTGAATCCAACATTCACCAATTTTCTCTTTTTGTATGATAATAATTGTATTTGTTCCATACTTGTATATATGTGTTTGTTTGAATATATAGGTGTAGACTTTCGTTTTTATGTTCGTATAATTGTTGTATATATTTGTACTCGTAACGTTTGTTGATTAGTTGGTTAGGACACTTTCTTTAGGCTTGTGCGGTGAGACGTCACCATGGCATGACGAGAAAAAGCTACTTTCCAAACACCAAAACAATAAAGGCGTCGAGCTAACGACATAAAACAAGCGCTTGTTGGGAGGCACCCCGACAGTTGTAAATGTTGTTTATATTCAGGATTAAGAAGTATTTAGGTGAAGTGGAAGAAAATTGGAACAATTGTTTCTGTTCTAATTTTTCTGGTTTTTCTGTCATCCGCTAAGCGAGCCTAGCTCCGCTAAGCGATAATAGTAAAAAAAAAATTTCTCTTTCTGTACCAGTGGGGCTTCCATTCCACTTGGTTCACTCATTTTTCCCACTTTCACCAAGGCTAATTAGTAATATATATTAGTTTTGTTTTTCTAATTCTTTTATTGGTTGTTTGTACTCAAATTTTGTTCGGTAATTCGAAGATTTTTGAGGTGATTTTCCAAAGCTTGAGTGTTTCAACCTGCGGATGTATGGTAGGATATTGTTTTTGAAGTTGTATCATTCAAGGTACTCATTTATCTCTTTCTATAGCATAACATGTTTAGGAAACTTTTCATTTGTACAATTACCATACCATTCATTCTTTTGCATTACTTGCTTGTTGATTGAATCACTTTAGTTCCCAAACCATAAATGTGAGGAAGCTTTCCATTGTTTACATATGCTGGAGGCCACAATCTTTGTTTTAACTAGATTTTATTATGCTTAATCTATTGTTTATGTTGATTTTATGAAAGCATGAAAAGGATCAAGGCATTTTTTTTCATTTTGAGCACAACCACCATAACTAAATAGTCAATTCACCTTGTAAGTGTGTGAACATTTGTTAACCCTTTTGAGCCTTTTTGTCAATGTCCATGTTGTTTTTGCTAAATGCTTATATTTGAGTGTTTAGTTCTCATTTTTGCATGGATGATTGATTCTTTGTTTTCTTGAACCCTCAACCATGATTTTTGGTATGAATTTTTACCTTGCCTTAAAAAGTAGGGAGTATTCACATGATGATGTGGTTGAATTCAAGTTGGGGAGAGAAATGGTTGTGTACTTATTTGGTTGTTGCTATGAAATTGAAAAGAAAAGAAAAAAATGTGAAAAGAAAAGAAAAGAAAAAGAAAGAAAAAAAATGAAAAAGTTTTGAAAAACAAAAAGAAAAGAGAAGCTAATAATTGTGCTAATAAGTATTGTGATTGGTTTGAGAAACTTGTGTTTAAGGAAGAAGTTTAATCGAGATTTTGTTGTTTGAATCTTTGGTGGATTGATCACTCCCTTAGGTTTAGGCAAGTTTTTGTTTCGATTAGCCTTAGGACTTATCCCTTGTTTATTAACCAAGCCACATTACAACCTTGAAAAGCCCTTGTGATTCTTCCTTTTATATCTTCAATGTGATTTTTGGATGAATGCATAATTTAATCTTTTGTTTGCAAGATTGTTGGATGAGTGTTAAAAGTCCTCCACCTTTGTGTGTTCTTCATCCATTGATGAAATTTTGCTAGGTGTGATTCATGATGTGAGCATGTATTGTGTTAGAAAGTTTTGTATGCTTTTTGTGCTTAGGATTCGTTTCGTTCATATGTTGTCGCTGTAGGATAGTGGTAAGTATTTACTTTGTTTATACGTTTTTGTATTAAGCCATACATTTTGTTTTTGGTTTTCAAAACTTGTTGATTCACAATTCTTTGGTTTATTGCTTTTGATTCTTTGATTTATTTGACATTGTTTGAGGACAAACAAAGTTTCAAGTTGGGGAGAGTTTGATAAGTGCTAAAATGTACTTATTTTGTGTATGTAAATAGTGGCACTTATTGATACTTTTGTTAATACCGTTTGAATAATTCCCCGTTTTGTGTATAAATACGTATACTTTGTGAATAGTTGTATTTTCATATACTTTTATACCATTTGCTAGTTTTTCCTTTGTTTTTATAGGTATTCATGCTTATTGGAGCCTTGAGGAATAAAGTGTCAAAGGCACGGCTTCGATTTCGCAATTTTGGTGAAAGCCCGCTTAGCCACCGTCAAGCGGACTTCCAAAGACTCAAAATAAGGATGACCAAAATCATCATTTTGGTTTCCATTCATTCATTATTGGATAGAGCATTGAATAAGCTTTCCAACGCTTCAAATCGGGCGCAATTCGGAGTTACGGTTCTCGAGTTATGGCGAAAACAAAATCTGATTTTTAGCAGACTCCGCTAAGCGGAGGGGGGTCCGCTGAGCGGAGCTCCAGCGGAGAAAATCAGAGTCTGGATGCAATTTTGAGTCCGCTGAGCGGAGGGGGTCCGCTAAGCGGACCTGCTAAGACAACATCTCGTTAAAAGGGGCAAAAATCACATTTTTAGGTTATGGGTTGGGTATTTTTGAGTCCCAACACCATCAACTTCATTCTTAGAGTAGAATTGGCTTAGAAAACAACTTCGGAGGTTGCATAAGGATGATTGGGGGTAGATTGAGCGTCGAACGGAGCTGACAAACCGGGAGATCTTCGGTTCATTTCTCTTCTTCTTTGTGTATTTCTCTTTGGTTGGGTTTGTTTGTATATTTACTTGAATCTTATGTATATTTACCGATTATAATGTTATATTTAACTTGCTTTACAAATCTGTGTTGATATTATCCTGGATTTTTGCTCTATGCTGGGGATTTGGGGTGCTTTATAGATAAACTTCTTGAATCCTTATCTAGGATGATAATCTGTTGGTTCTGAACTCAAGAGATAGATTTATAGCTAGCATTCACTATTTGTATCTGTTCTTAATGCTTTCGTGTTTGAGCAGCGCGCGAGAGATCGCCGACGCGAGAATACGGATGTTCTCGCGACTTCGCGTTAGAGATAACCTTAGTTGTGAGATGATCTCGTTTGTGCTCCAGAGATGGACGCTTATGTGAGAGATACGTGATGACATAGATGAGTATCGTAGGTTGAGTATAACGGGTTGGTAAGTGTATGTTTGTGAAGAGTGAATATATTTACATTCCTGATAAGTTATTTCTCTTCTAAGAATGTGTTCATTCTTTTCCTGTCGATAACTTTGTTTACTTTTTGCTCATTCAAACTCAAGCTTGAAACCGTAGAAACTGTTGAATGGCATCTCTCCATCTCTGTGGACGATAATTCCCGGATCAATATTTCCAAATCTTTTTTCGTTGCTTGCCCTATACTGCATTCAACAAAGTGCCCACCCTGGCTGGGCCCTAACGTCACCACTATCGTCAACCGAAACCATGATGCTGACCAAGTGGTCCATCAAATGAGACAAGGTGATTTGGTAGGAGAAAATAACCTCGCATCCATGGTCGAAAGGATAATGGCGTAAATGTTGGCCTAGATAGGTCAAGTTACGTATCCCCATTGACAGAATACATGTTACAAACAGAACTCCCAAGGGGTTGGAAAGTACCAAAATTCACCAAGTTTGCTGGTGATACTAGCGAGTCCACAATCGAACATATCGCTCGAATCTAACTAAGGCAGGAGATATTGCAAATAATGAAAACTTGTGGCTGAGATATTTTCCCAGTTCCCTTATAAAAAATGCTTTTACATGGTTCACCACACTCCATGCACATTCTATTAGTGATTGGACTCGTTTAGAGAGAATGTTCCATGAGCAATTTTATGTGGGACAATCCAAGATTAGCTTAAAAGAATTGTCTAGTGTGAAGCAAAATTCACCGAATCTATCAATGATTATCTCAATAGGTTCCGACTGTTAAAGGCGAGGTGCTTTACCCAAGTGCCTAAACATGAACTAGTCGAGATGGTTGTTGGGAATCTAGATTATTCTATTAGAAAAAGTTAAATACCCAATATCTTAGGGATATTGCCCAACTAGTGGACAGAGTTTGACTAGTCAAATGCCTTAAGGCTAAGAAGGCCAGGGGCAGTGGCAGAGCAAGGAAAAAAGAAAAGGGATGGCCGCTAAAGTAAAATAAAAATTATAAATAAAAATGTAAATCATATTTCATAGAAAGAATTTAAGTTGAAATAAATATAAAGTTGATTATCAAAAAATTAAATAACATGACTTGAAAATACCTTATAATAAAGCTTTACGTGTTCCGAGTGACTTGAAATCTTCAATAATAGACTCAGAACTAATGTTTGCACTAATCTCCCTTTCAATATAAACTGCCATGCTATCTCTTAGAAACCCAGCATCCATCTTGTTTCTCAACTTAGTCTTGATAATTTTCATTGCTGAAAAAGACCTCTCAGTTGTTGCCGTAGAAACTGGAAGAGTCATGATAAGGCGAAGTAGCCTATCAATCAAGAAATAAATTTCAGCTTGTCCAGTTTCCACCAAACATGAACATAACTCTTGAATAGTTGATAAATTATTCAAATTTGATGCTTGGCGAGCAACAAATAGAAAATGCCGAAGTTGAAATTGCAAATTATTCTTCTCTTGATCACTAAAATCCATAGGATAATATTTTTCAACTAGAGAACAAATAGTATCAATGTTAAAAGCTTTATACCCATCCTTAGGAGACAAAGCACAAGAAAGAGTTAACAAATCCATTGCCTGCTCACTAAATCTGCTATTCAACTCTTGTAACTGTTTGTCAATGGTAGTGAAAAAGATTTCAACTTTGAAGTAATGTTGAATTGTGACTTGATTTTCTTCAAGGAGAGATCGTCCAAATCTTGTTGCTGAATGAATATCATTAAGATCGGGAATCTCAATACCATGCTATTCACAAAAAGATGTCACTGTACTAAACAATTTATCCCAACCATTTTCTCTCAAGTCTTGAATAAAACTTTTTGTTGAACGAACCAAGTCCATGGCATTAACTACATCTTGATTTTGTTTTCGCAAGGCTTGACAAAGCATATCTGTTATCCCCATAATTTCTTTCATCAAATGCAAAATAAATATAAAATCAAATGCCTTCAAGTAATTGTAAGAACTATCTGCATCCCCACGTGTAGTATAATTTCCCCTTTCTTTTGCAATTTTTTTAAAAACTGAACAAGTTGCTTCATACATGTTTATCAAGCTACAAATAGAATTGTAATGTGATCCCCAACGGGTATCTCCAGCTCGTTTCAAAGTAACAATTTGATTTGAACCTTTACTAGTTACAATCTCACCAATCTCTAACAAATATGCAATCTCTTCTAATTGGGAAGCTTGTAACTCATCATGGCGCTTAGTGGAAGAACAAACAACATTGACTACAAAAATCAGTTTATCAAAGAATTTATGAATTGGTTTGACTTCTCTTGATGTTGTAACCAAGGCAAGTTGCAATCGATGAGCAAAACAATGAACATAGTATGCATAAGGACAATCCTTCATAAAGAGTAGTTGTAAACCATTCCATTCTCCTCTCATGTTGCTAGCACCATCATACCCTTGTCCGCGAATGTTAGACACATCAAGGTTATGTCGAGAGAGTATATCACATATTGCTTCCTTAAGAGTTAAAGACGTGGTGTCTTTAACATGTGCCACATCAAAAAATCTCTCTTGTATTAAACCAACTTTATCAACAAATCTTAATACAAGAGCCATTTTTTCCTTTTTTGACTCATCACGAGCTTCATCTACAACAATACAAAATTTGGAATCACCAATTTCCTCACGAATATGTTTTTTCACCCTACTAGAAAGAATTTGCAAGAGCTCTTTTTGAATTTGATGTGAGGTATATTTGCAATTTTGTGGAGCATTTTCCAACACAACTTTTGCAATTTCATCATTGTAAGATGCTAAAAGTTTTAACAATTCGAGAAAGTTACCTTGATTTCTTGAATTGTTAGTTTCATCGTGACCCCTTAAAGCACAAGCTTGAAGTGTTAACCAACGAATAGTGTCAATTGAAGTTTTGAGACGAAGCCGGTTACTCATTCTTTGACTTGAACTTTGAACTTGAATAACATTTCTGATATGACAATCTTGATTCAACAAGTCTTGACAAGCTTGCATTGCATTGTGAAATTCTGGTATGACAGTCTCAGATGTCAAGCACGATGTTAAGACATCTAGCTGTGCAGATATATTATGCAGGGTATTACAACTGATCTCTTAAATTATCTTCTGACCACGATTAATCTGAGATCATACAAACTACAGAACCATTATAAACATTGCATAGCTGAATTATGCAGAGTCACCTCTGAACTGGTTCTGTTACAGACTGCTTAACAATTGAATACCGGATGTCATCCCAGATGTTGTGACATCGTATAATTAACACAGCAGAAAGTAAATAACACACAGAATTGTTCACCCAGTTCGGTTCAAACAACCTACATCTGGGGGCATACCAAGCCAGGAGAGAAGTCCACTATCAGTAGTATTATTTTCTTACAAACAACCTCAGGTTTGCAGGCAACTGCCACAGTATACCTAATAACTACCCAATGATCCTTCTATCTAAGATACCACACTTAGATACGAGATATCACCATCTCTCTTCCTAGATCAATACTGTACCAGTTATTCTTCAAATAGAAGTTACACTTCCAACACAATTATCCTAAGACTAAGAGCCGTAATACTCCCACCTTAGAACTATCTTGAAGTTGCTTAAAAGCTTCCTTCAAGAACAATACTCAACTCATACCTAATGGCTTAGAGTGAGAACAATAATTCTCTTACTTAACAGTTTCGAGAATAACAACACATCTCCTGCCTACGGGCTTTGAGATGGACAATGGTGACCTTCCCACAACTCGGGAGGTTCACAACAAACCCTAATGTCTACATTATGATCGTTAGGTTTACAAGGTTACAAAGAATCCTATATATAACCTAATTCAGTTGGACTTGGGCTTGAAATCACAACACTCCTTGCTGTTACAAATCAGCAGATTTCTTCTGCTACAAGCAAGGTCTTTTAATCATAAGTTACCTAATTTATCTCCTAAATTAGTAACAGTTGAATCTTCAATCTTCAGATTTGATTCTTCAATATTCTGACTTGATTCTTTGACCTTTAAAACTGCGCCACATAGGATTCCATAAGGCTTTGTATCTTTAAAACCAAACTGAACCTTCCTTCCTTAGTTCTGCAGGCGCGATGTCATGGTTGATGTCATGACATTACTTGTAACATCTTGCTTCAGTACCTGTTTTGAACTTATTAATATATGCAAGAGTACACAGTATGACATGCAGCTGCTTCTATGTTTTAGCCAAGCACAGATGCCAATAAGACAATAAACTAGTACTTTCAATCTCCCCCTTTGTCTTATTGTGGCTAAAACTAAACATACATAAAAATACAAATAAAAACATAAAACCTCCAACAGCAGCTGCTTCAACTTTCAAGATTCAGGTTTCAGAGGTTGAACCACTTCATAATATCTGAATCTTCTGATTCTACTTCTGTCTTCAGATCTTCCTTTGTTTCTTTTGACAGTAGCAAAATCAGCATCAACCTTAGCAAAATCAGCATCAACCTCTCTCCCCCTTTTTAGCCATAATATGACAAAGATGCATCCGATGTCATAATATGCAATGGCAGAACCTGTAACTCCCCCTGCACATGAGGAAGAAGATACGGAAACAAATTCTTGCCACTGTAGTTCTTTAAGAACTAGCCCTGGTAACTCAGAACACAAATCACAATTGTGTTCATAACTCAGATCACAAATCACAACTAACAGTCTCCCTTCTCAAAGACATAGCATGAGGGTGCATGTTTATTGTTAATTCTGTAACACGTTTGGTACAGATCCATGATTTCCCCACCCTGTGTTATTCTGAATAGATTTTGATATAGGAACCCATCACAATACCAAATCTGGACGCATCCAATACAAACACATATGAAACACATCTTTGAGGGATCTGATATATGAGGCTTGCTGCAGAGATGCCTTTATATAGCCATAGGAGGATCATAGGGAGTAACGACAGTCAAGGCTCTTAATTGAGTGGAGCTCTTTTTGAGGGCAAGAATTCTGTTACATACTGACCACCGCCCAGCCTCTTTTGACTGTTTCTAAAGACAAGAACAGTTTTAATGAATAACCAATAACATTTCATGCAAGAGAATCTGTTCTGTAATGTCCTGACATCAGATCAGACATTGTCTTCTCAGGTCTATTTCATTGGGAAGTGCATATTATATCTTTGAATCATAGACCATAGGCCACCCCTCCTTGACTTCACAGTTCCATTCACTGACTCTATTTCCTCTATGGAACAGAAGAGGATACACACTATGATACTAAAATCACTTGGCCCATCCAATTACTTGTATAGTAAACCAGTTTTCTATGTTGGATGACTCAGAACACAAGACAGTCAATGTTCAAGACTATAGACTCACAAGACATATTCAAAATAGACAATAACTCTATGTTGAACTACTGAGAATACAAGAAGCAACATGTATTCAGACTAGAAAATAAAGACTCAAAACAAGAGCAAGAAGAAAACACAAGATCTTATGCAAAAACAACTGCAAAGATTGACCTCAGATTTTGCAAAATCTGAACACTACCCTTAATCCCTATGTTTATCATAATTTGATAAACATAACCTAAACTCTAGACAAAGGACTATACTTATATTCAATAATAAACATAAGAGACTCAGAAACTGAAAGAATAAACGAAAACAAAGGACTCAATAAACCTGAGCATACTGCATAACATACTTAGACTTTAACAATTGTCTTGATCAAGAGATGTTATTTGAGAATTCTGCTTCAGGTGAACTTGTGCAATGGTTGGAATATGCACCGTATCAGAACAAGTGATACACACCATCAAAACATGTTTTAGTTGATAAATCAATGAATGTTCCTTGCTGGTTTCAAGGATAAAACATGTTGTGAGTTATGTTCTGACATCACATATGACATTGTTCATCTGCTTTTGAGATTAGTCATTGATAGACTTTCCATGAAGATTATATGCAGATTAACTTTGTCATTGCTGATCTTCAAACTCCTTTACTCCCCCTTACTTATACAAACAGAGGATATCTTTGATGTTTGAACTTAAAGCATCCTTCACTTGGACTTGCCACAGTTTCCAAATATGGAATACTTTAGTTACTTGCTACACAATATACAGTCTGCCACTTACTGCATCTCGTTGTAGAAGAACTTAGAATGTATAACCATGAGATTGTCTTCAATGATAAGCACTAAATTAACTTTAACACATGAAGACTTTGAGATGATGTTATAGCATCTGATGAGACATCATCTTTCATGATTCTTGATTAACATCTCTAATAGCTTGTTCATTACAGTTTGGTGAAGATAGTAGAGTTCTTTTATCAGCATAATCAAGGAATAGATAGCCAGCATCTCAATATACCACTACAGACTCACACTCTGATTATGAGATGTTGGATGCCATAGTCTATACCTCTAGAGGAGATTCCCTCAAGAGATTTCTGGAAAGACTTTAGGAATGGCATGACACTGAATAAGTCAGATTTTCAATGGATCATCTGACATCCTTGATTCTTCAACATAACTTCCTTCTTTGAATATTACTTTAGGGAAGTTCACAATCCATAACCATATTTCACTGTGTATAAGACACAGTATTCAGTTCCAACAACTGTTCTATGGTAATGAATCGCAATATACATCTGGTTCCTTTGATCAGAAGAAAAAACCAGATATAGGCTCAACTTGATTTTAATATAAAGGGATAGAAAGGTATACCTTTATGAATCAATTAAGGCATTTTGAGCAAAAAGAGTAATTTCTACATATATGAACATTGTTGTAGAATTACCAATTGATCGTGTCCTGATCAATCATAGTCAGATGTCTCCTCTTCCAGATCAGGAGTAGGTTCCAAACATATGTACTCACACTACATTTGCTTAGCACCAGAACATCTGTTCTTCAACTGGTAGCTGCATACCAGTGCAGATGTCACAACTTTTAGTGTGACATTTATTCCTCCTTTCAGGAAAACACATGCAGATTTTATGACTGACATTGATCAAGAGTCATTCATCAGCAATAATGAACCATGTCAAAATGAGTGGACTTGAGAGATTACTCAAGTATCTTTGACACTTCAGTTATGGCTGTAAGAATCTGCTTAGAATAAATTCTGTTGAGTATGTCCCAGAGATAGAGAACGGACAGCAGTCTTATTTCAACAGAATACACATTGCTTACTTCACATCTTATAATAGTAAGCATCACACATAGGGCATAACACTGGTTTTACCCTAACAAATAGCTTGCTTCAGCTTCAAGCTATACCCTAGACCCAAGCACCTATGGATAACTTTGGTCTAGCACACCTAGTTACCAAGATCTTCCAACTTTAAGATCAAGTAACCCTCTTCATGTCATATGAAGCCTTCAACATGAAAGTAGTTTAGACCACTACTGTCATCTAGATTAGAATCTGCCCATTCCAATCCACACTAAGTCAAAACTGCCACTTTTGACAATAATGTTGCTCTCCAAACTTCAGCACATTGTCTGCTTTTCATATCCATATTAAGCAGAACATGTTATAACATGAGGTGTGACATCACACACATCCTTGGTAATCTCACCTTCCACCAAGAAAACACCATGCTGGAAACACAATCAGCACAACAACAGTAATACTTTCACCTTATCCAGGACAACACATGTTTCCTTGTACTTTGATGAATGGAAAACATAAGACGCATCTTCATGTCTTCAAGAGCGCACCCTCTGTTCAATTCCTTATTGAACACAATCTTCCTCAGTACTTAGACTCCATGCTCCCTTCATGGTTCTTCATTAATGTTGTATCATAATCAAAACATCCAGCACACACAATCAACCAGCTTAGAGCACACACATCTTCTTGAGTCTTCAATCTTATCACCCTTCTGCCCAAGAGTAATTTAATCCAAGACACGAAAAAAACCAACTGCCACTTGTTGTCTTCCTCTTTTAGCTGTTGATTACATCATCTACCTTGCATAAAACCAGAAAGTATCTCCCATAGATCTCATCCAGAAACAGACAGGATGCCTGCTCTGATACCAATTGAAATTCTGGTATGACAGTCTCAGATGTCAAGCACGATGTTAAGACATCTAGCTGTGCAGATATATTATGCAGGGTATTACAACTGATCTCTTAAATTATCTTCTGACCACGATTAATCTGAGATCATACAAACTACAGAACCATTATAAACATTGCATAGCTGAATTATGCAGAGTCACCTCTGAACTGGTTCTGTTACAGACTGCTTAACAATTGAATACCGGATGTCATCCCAGATGTTGTGACATCGTATAATTAACACAGCAGAAAGTAAATAACACACAGAATTGTTCACCCAGTTCGGTTCAAACAACCTACATCTGGGGGCATACCAAGCCAGGAGAGAAGTCCACTATCAGTAGTATTATTTTCTTACAAACAACCTCAGGTTTGCAGGCAACTGCCACAGTATACCTAATAACTACCCAATGATCCTTCTATCTAAGATACCACACTTAGATACGAGATATCACCATCTCTCTTCCTAGATCAATACTGTACCAGTTATTCTTCAAATAGAAGTTACACTTCCAACACAATTATCCTAAGACTAAGAGCCGTAATACTCCCACCTTAGAACTATCTTGAAGTTGCTTAAAAGCTTCCTTCAAGAACAATACTCAACTCATACCTAATGGCTTAGAGTGAGAACAATAATTCTCTTACTTAACAGTTTCGAGAATAACAACACATCTCCTGCCTACGGGCTTTGAGATGGACAATGGTGACCTTCCCACAACTCGGGAGGTTCACAACAAACCCTAATGTCTACATTATGATCGTTAGGTTTACAAGGTTACAAAGAATCCTATATATAACCTAATTCAGTTGGACTTGGGCTTGAAATCACAACACTCCTTGCTGTTACAAATCAGCAGATTTCTTCTGCTACAAGCAAGGTCTTTTAATCATAAGTTACCTAATTTATCTCCTAAATTAGTAACAGTTGAATCTTCAATCTTCAGATTTGATTCTTCAATATTCTGACTTGATTCTTTGACCTTTAAAACTGCGCCACATAGGATTCCATAAGGCTTTGTATCTTTAAAACCAAACTGAACCTTCCTTCCTTAGTTCTGCAGGCGCGATGTCATGGTTGATGTCATGACATTACTTGTAACATCTTGCTTCAGTACCTGTTTTGAACTTATTAATATATGCAAGAGTACACAGTATGACATGCAGCTGCTTCTATGTTTTAGCCAAGCACAGATGCCAATAAGACAATAAACTAGTACTTTCACATTGTTGTGTGGCGAACATGGATCCATCCCTATGTGTTTAAGAAAGGAACAATGTTTTCCGTTCCTAACTTTCTTCCAAGTTCTAAATCTCGTAGAAATGAAGACATGTGATTCGGGACGTCCACTTGGTTTTTTGCTAAAAAGGTAACAAGGTAAGCAGTATGCAACATCTTCGGATGGTGAATATTCTAACCAAGAGGGAAATATGCTAAACCAAGTGTGTTGAAACCTTCTTGGATGATGATCGCGACTTTACGTGTCTATAAATCTGATAACTGCAAGTGCACAGTCGTGTCGTGTAGTTTTAAAAGATATCGAATCCACAGGGACTATGAATCGATCTACCGTTATCTAAGGTTACTACGTAAAGCTAGGAGTACTAAAATTTCGATTGTTCCTAAGGGAAAGTGATTGTGAGAAAATAAAGAATAATAATAAAAGACAGGTATCAGTATGTATTTCGTTTAACTAAAGGTAATCCGAAGGTCCATTGGCTTTTGCATAATTAAATTAAAAATCTTTACTAAATTCCATTGATTAAAAATCCTCGTCTCAAACTTTCGCTCTGTTGATTCAGACTACTATCCTAATCCTAATGTACGCTTTCGCCATCCCATTAGATTTTAGAAGAGCTTTTTGGAAACAATGTAATTAATAAAATGCCTATTTTACGAGGTTGTTATCTATTTAAATCTCCTAATCTCAAACTTTCGCTCTGTTGACTCGGAGCAAGCTAATAACCCTAACGTACGCTTTCGCCATCCCGCTCGAGTGTAAAAACAATTTTTGAAAATAAATAAGTTCCAATTAGTTTTAATACGCTTTCGCCATCCTGTCATACCCTAATTTTTGACCCCCCTGAGATGACATATCTTCAGGATTTTTCATCAGGATAAGACAAGTACCCAGAGCAGTCATTTCTCCACCTGGTACCTAATCGAGGGTGCTCAAAGACAAGAAAGCTCAGGCAAAGGATCAATCAATACAAAGACTAATCTCTAATACAATCATGGGGCTCAAAGACTTCATTTTTCTCATCTATGATTGATTAGACATCCAGTCATCTGAGTACAGGTTTACTCAGGTCACCAGACTAGGGTTTTGGGCCTATCAAGGACTAAAATCAGGGATCACATTTGGGAAATCCTAAAAAGCCCCAGAGGGTCATTCAAAGACATCAATCTTCTTCAAATAACTCATATTACAAGATCTACTGGACATCACACTTCAATTCCAAGTCTACAGTCATTATTTTCACATGGTCGACAAATTAGGGTTTTGACCTAATTCACCAAGATGGTTGACTTTTGATCAGGGAATGAATCCAAAACTCAAGACATGATTCAAGGATCTCTACTACCTCAATATAATCCATTTACATCATTCATTTGAGGAAAAGATCTTGTTTCTACACAAAAACCCAAAAATTCACTTTGTCAGGAAAAAGTCAACTGTGAAGGATCATCATTGACTTTTAAGGTTTTTGGTCAAAAAATGACTTTCAAAGATCAATATCATCAATATATGGATGTCAAAGTCATTTGGCCAAAGAAATTCAAAGAAATTCATCAAGGAGCGAAAAGTCGGGAATTAGGGTTTTTGAAGGCATGGTGAGAACTCAAAATTTCACCTACACAACTCAAAAAACTTCCAACATGAAAGTTGTAGATCTTGCAAAATAAAACAACATCTTACAAGGGAACTTTTTTTCAAAAGATCAACCATTTATGAAGTTTTGGAAATTTTGAAGTTTAGGTCATAAACACTTAGAAATTTTTCTAAGTGTTTTAACCTAGTTTTCTTCCAACTTTGGCCTCATTTTTCACAAAATTCCCAAAGGAATCTGAAGAAGACATAAACTAATGATTTGAAGTAGATGTTTAGGGCTTTCCAAATTGTGTTCAACCTTCTCAAAATTCAATTTGAGCTAGGAGTTATGCTTGTTCAAAGTTGGCCTCATAAAGTGAAATTATAGGTCATGTGCAAATTGGAACTTTGCAATTTTGTGCATTTTGCTTCATGAATGGATGCTACACGACCCATAACATGTCTGAAACAATGCCATGCATTCATTTTCACCATGGCATGAAGATTGAAGAAGATTCCCAAAAGCAAGAACATGTGATTATGTAATCATTACTTTTGAGAATTTATGATAAGCAATGATTCACCAATTGGAATCTTCTCCTAAGCCAATAGAAACTTGCTACATATCAGAAATGTTCCCTAAGATCCTGCAAGATCAATGGTTGGGAGAATTGGCTCGAAAATGCATCATTGCATTTTGGAGATTCTTTGAATTTCTTCATGGCTAAGAAACCAAAACTCCCTCACTAAGGAAGCTCACTCCTCTGCAGCTATACTGATCCATTTGCCTATAAATAGAGGCCTCATTCTCATTCAGAAAACACACCAAAGCAACTCAATTACTTGCTTTCT